>NW_026948538.1:0-151768 GCF_035770615.1 Melospiza melodia melodia
TGGGGTTTTGGGCTCGGGCTGGAGGGGAGGTGGGACGCGCCTAGCCCCCGCACATCCCCATCTTCAATCTGATCACTTTCCAGGGTGGTCTGTGTCATAGCTCCCACCCCCAATTGTGGAGTGGCTATTAAGCAGCTTCTGGCAGCTTTCCAGGTTTCTTGCTCTTGTCGAGTTTTTTGCAGAGCCCGGATGACTCTGCCCCATGATTTTAGGGCTTTCCCTGAGCCTGAAAACACGGTATCCTCGGCCAGGGTTTTTGTACAATTATCCCACACCTCCAGGTGTAAAATATCCACAGGGCTTTCTATAGCCCCCAGCTTGATCAATCTTGGCAATGCGAGAGTCATATCTTTAAGCTTACATTCAATCCCCCACCTCACTTACTACCTTTGCAATTGCTTCCATGATTCGAGGGCGTCCCCTCCGCTGCACAAGGCCAGCTGTGCAGCCGCCGTCCTCTCTCCAGGCGAATCCCCGTTCCCCGGGCGCTGGTTCGATCCCGGGTTTCCGGCACCAGTTGTTGCCTTCTGATGCAAGGCAAGGCGACCTGGTTCTGAGGAAATGGCAAGGCGACCCAAACTCTCCAGGGTCACTCGGGCCAAGAACACACGCTAACACCAACATGGTGGATGGTTCAAAGGCCTTTATTGTCCCGTCTCGTCGGGTTTTATACTTGGGAAAGTTTTTTCTCTACGTCAGGGGGTCTTACCTTACTGTAATTGGTTAGTAAGGAGTCGAAAGTCACTAGTGTTAGGGGGGACTACATTCTTGGGTGATCCCTTATCACTAGGTGTTAGGGGGAGAGGAATCCTGCTGCTTTCCGTGACATCGCGAGATTTTCTGAGTGCCTGACCCTATCTACTACATTGGATTGGAGATTCAAAACCAGGAATTAATTTATTTTCATAAATCAATTGCAGGCAGCCAGCTTTGTGAATATTTTCCAGGAGTTGGTCGGGGGGTACCGACCAAAGGCTGTCTCCTTTCCAAGGGGTTTAGCCCCGCTGCCCAATGAGCAGTGTGCTGAGTTAGGGACCATGGGATGCGTCTGTCTGCTGTTGTTAGGAACACCCCATGTCCCCAGCACCCACCGGCTTCTTGTTCTGGTAAAAGAATCTGATCTCCCCCAGTGAGAGACACTTGACAAATGTGTTCTGTTTCAGATTTTTGGGGGAGAAGCCCGTACTGCTTTGCAAGTTTTGTAAATTCAGTAGCAGTTTACGGGATTTCTTTAGTGGTTTTTTGCGGGCTAAGATCTTCATTATTGATATAGTTGCATTCTGTTTTACTTAGAGGTTTCATGTTATTACAGCAGTGTTTCCTGCAATTTTTCATCAGGGCTAATTCTTTTGAGGGCAATTTTGATTAATGTGAGGAGTTTCTTTCTCTTCTGTTTCTTTTGAGGAATCAGAGTTCTGTGAATTTTTAACATGTTCCTCTCTCAGGGCAGCCCGTAATAAGTTATTTACGTTTCTTTCTTCATCCAATTGTTTTTGCAAAACTTCAACTAGGTTTTGAAGGGAGTCTATGATAGCATTTTCCTCACTTTTTCGCTTAAAGTGAGTTTCTATTGCTGCTGTGAGGCAGGCACCCAAGACTGAGCAGAGGACGGTTTTATTTGTGCCCAGTATTGAATTTTGATTTATGTTGCATAGAAGATATTCTATCAATAACACTTTCTAAGTTAAACCAATTGCAGCTTGCCCATTCTTCTCCCCCCAGAGAAGGTGTGGCATTGTATTTAGCAAGCAGAGCATAAAATTCAGCTTTATCTTTTGCACTGAAGTTTTAGTTTTTTTGTGAGGGGACCAAAGCTACACCAGGGAGTTAAGTTAAGTTACACAAATCACACAGCCTTTCCACTGTCCCCTGGCTTCCCTGGGTAGTTGAAGAGACAGAATCAGTCTGGGAGGCCCTGTGAGGTTGCTTCAAATTTGTCTCTTCCCTCCCAGACAGTACAGATACGCACTCACATGAACACACACACACAAATGTTTTCTTTGTGAGGGGACCAGAAACCTAGAACAGGGAAAAAGCCACTCAGCCTTTGCCGGGCCGCCCCTCGCTCCCTGTGTAGGTGAAGGGATAATATCTGTCTAAAAGGCACAGCTTATTTCTTCAGGTCTGTCCCTTCCTTTTTAGACAGTCCAGGTACACAAAATACAACAGTAAAAAGAGTAACAGTTTCAAATTCAGCTCAAACACAACAGTAACAGGTTCAGATTCAACTCAAATACAACAACAACAGTATCAATATCAATATCAATATCAGTAACAGCATCAATATCAGGATCAGGAGAAGTATCAGTGTCGGTGTCAGTGCCTGTATCAGAGTCAGCAACAGTAGTGACAGTAACAGTTTCCCCTGTTTTGCACTGAGAGATCTTTTGTACCAATTCCGGAGACAGAGCACTCAATTTAGCATGGATTTCCCTGCAAATCCTCTGCCTGCTGGAATACTGTACGTGACGCCAATTTAATGTCAGGGTCCATCCTAGTGGACAGATGACCTGATGGTTCGTAGGAATGATCTCAGAGTGCAAAACACCAACACGGTACAAGGGGGTTTGCAGTGATAATCAAAACAAATGCAGTTTTATTGAAATAACCACAGCAAAAATGCGATAGAGGGATTAAGGGAGAGAAAAAGAGAGAGAAAGAGAGAGAGAGAGCGAGAGGGGATATAGCTACCAACGCAGAGACGAAGTCCTTTGGTGCAGTCCAGCCGAGGCTCCGCCTGCTACATTGGGGAGATCTCGAAGGCTCTAGCTAACTCAGAGGTTTTTATTACTGAAAATTGTGAGGGGGGGGAAACAGATACAATAGGGAACAGATGTAACAGGTAGTCCATGTTCTCAACAGTAAATGAGCTTGATGGATTGTAACAGGTAGTCTATGTTCTTAGCAATAAACGAGAGCCATCGTATTTTTGGTCCAGTGGTCACAACCTGCAGGCAAACATCTCGCTTCGTCAGCTTTCCTCCCCACACACCTCCCCCGGGCTGGGGGTTTCAGTTCAGTCCTTGGAAGGAGCAGAGGGGCCTGTTAGGAGTTTCATGTCTCAGTCCTTGATGGAGAATCTTCTTACATCTCAGTCTGTCTGTCATGGTGGTTGTAAAACAGGCGAGGGTCTTCTGTGGGAAACTCAGGAGAAGTCCTGCCAGGCCGAGAGGTGGGGACATCTTCCAGAGCTGCTATTGTTGCAAACGGGGGCATGGTGCCCTCTTCTTAGCATACAGCAAACACACTTGTGTAAACAGTAGCTCAACACTGAGCTTTCAGGTCTCGGGCCCGCGGCGTGTGACTTTTCTCCTTCAGAGCCAGATATAGATGGGGGGGGGGGGGGGTCTTCTCCTCAGTGGTCTCCCAAGGATGATCGTGAGGCAGATGAGGGAAAATTAGGACAGACTCTCACACCAGCCCCTGTAATCCAGGAGGAAGCAGTTGGTGACCTGCTGAGCCAATCAGATGCTCACAGGTGTGATCAGATGGGATCCATCCTAGGGGGATGAGGGAGCTGTGGATGAGCTCCCCAAGCTGCTCTCCATCATTTACCATCAGAGCTGGCTCAGCAGGGAGGGCCCAGGGGACTGGAGGTGCCAGTGTGAGCCCATCCCCAAGAAGGGCTGGAAGGAGGAGCTGGGGAACTCAGGCCTGTCAGCCTTACCTGGGTCCCAGCAAGGTTATGGAACAGATCACCCTGAGTGCCATCACAGGGTGCCCACAGGATGGCCGAGGGGTCAGAGCCAGGAAGCGTGGATTCCAATGTCTGCATGAAATGGTCTGGATGAGGGGATTGTGTCCAACATCAGCAAATCTGCAGATGACACCAAGCTGGGTAGTGAGTTTGGATCTGATGGAGGATGGAGGTAGGAGGGCTCTGCACAGGGCCCTGGACAGGCTGGATCCAGGGCCCAAATCCAACACGGTGAGGTTTAACAAGTCCAAGTGCCAGGTCCTGCACTTTGGCCACAACAACCCCTGCAGCAGTACAGGATGGGGACAGAGTGGCTGGAGAGCAGCCAGGCAGAAAGGGACCTGCAGGGACTGATGGACAGCAGGCTGGACATGAGCCAGCAGTGTGCTCAGGTGGGCAAGGAGGCCAATGGCTCCTGGCCTGGCTCAGGAATGGTGTGGCCAGCAGGAGCAGGGCTGTGATTCTTCCCTGTGCTCAGTACTGCTTGGGCAGCACCTCGAGTGCTGTTTGCAGTTTTGGGGCCCCAATTTAGGAAGGACATGGAGGGGCTGGAGAATTTCCAGAGAAGGGCAACAAGGCTGGGGAGGGATCTGGTACACAAGTCCTGAGAGGAGTGGCTGAGGAAGCTGGGGTTGTTTATCTTGGAGAGAGGAGGCTCAGGGGAGACAAGGCAGTGTCAGGGCACAGGTTGGACTTGATAATCTCCAAGGTCTTTTCCAACCTTGCTCATTCTTTGATTCTCTGGAACCACTCTTGGAGCAGACTCAGGATGAGCCCTGGGCCTCCTCTTCAGAAGCTCCAGCAGCCCAGGGTCCCTCAGCTTCCCCTGCCAGCCCCAAAGCCCATCCTGTCAGTCCAGCGGAGCCTCTGCAGCTCCTCCTCACTGCCCCGAACAGGGAGCCCCAGAGCCAGACACAGCAGCCAGATGTGCCCCCCTGACCTGGGGTACCTCTGGCAAGGGAGCAGCACCAGGCACTGCAGGAGCCTGCAGACAATTCCTGCAGCACTTGTAGGATGATCCTGCTACCCAAGGGACGTTCCCATGGTGCCAAGTCAGGAACTGCAATGGGGAGTGGGGCCAGAGAGGAAAGGGCAAACAGGGATGGGCTGTTTGCAGGGCAGAGAACAGGGCTGGGCAAGAGGGAGAAATCTGGAACAAGAAAGAGGAGAGAAAGCAAAGGTGAAGCGGAATACTTGCTCAGGGCAGTTTGTGGGTGGTTGCCAGGCAGCCCTGGCTCTGAGAAACAGTGTCTGCAGTGGCACAGGAAACTCCCAGCTGATGGGAACAAACTTTCTGGCTGACTGCAGAAGCCAGGACAAAGCTGAGTGTTTTCCCTGGCGTCCCCCAGCCCTTGCTGGCCCCAGGGGCTGATGGCATTTGTGCTCCCTCAGGTTCATGTCCCCACACCAACAGCATGGGGGTGCTCCCCCTGCTGTGTGCAATGCAAACAGGGGCTGCTGAGCCAGTGCTGCCGTGTCTGTGCCTGCAAGGATGGGGCACCTGTGTGAGCTGGGGGAGAGGCCAGGGCTGCAGAGGATGGATGTTTTTGGCAGCTCCACCAGGATGCTCTGGGACACTGCCCTGCACTGTGCAGCGCACTGGGGATGGATCAGCCCCTGCTCTGCTGCTCCTTCCCATCTCCCCCAGGGCCCAGCCATGCTGTTTGCCCCCAGCCTGCCCACGGCCAGCCTGGGGCAGCTCACGGGGGTTTTGTGTTCTGAGCATTGGCCTGGGCATTTTCTTGAGTGAGCCTGGGCAAGGAGCCTGGAGCCCCAGGCCCTGGCCTGAGGTGTCAGCGCTGCCCCAGCAGTGCCCATGGCCTGTCCCTGCTGCAGCCCCAGCACTGCCACCCCCAGGGCTGTGCCCGGCCCCGAGAGCACTCAGGCCCTGGAGCAACACCAGGGCCACCAGGGCAGCGGGGCAGGGCCATGGCAGCAGCACTGGCAACACCAAGTGCTGCTGCTGCTGGGCACAACTGCTGGGCCAGCACTGGTCTGCCCCAGCTCTGCATACAGACATTGCTGCTGCAGCTCCAGAGAAGGAAAAAGGGCATCTCTGCAGAAAACTCTACTGGGAAGTCCTTTATTTCCTTTAAAGTCACCCAGAGTTCAGCCCCTCATTGACACAGTCTGAGGCCACAGGAAATTTGGAGAGACAAAAAAATGGCAAATGGCAGAAACAATGATACTTTTTCTGGACTATATTTAAACATAAAACAAAGGAAAAGAACCTCCACAGTTTAGCCAAAAAGAAGTAGCAAAGATGACTTTGATTACCAGTTATTCGCAGATATTGCCCAGCACTTTAATGTTCCTGAAAGCATGCAGTCATCAGTCTCCACACTGCAGCCTTGAGCTCCTGGTTCCTCAGGCTGTAGATGAGGGGATTCAGGGCTGGAGGCACCACCGAGTACAGAACTGAAAGGGCCAGATCCAGGGATGGGGAGGAAATGCTGGGAGGCTTCAAATAGGCAAATGTGCCTGTGCTGATAAACACGGATAGCACACCCAGGTGAGGGAGGCAGGTGGAAAAGGCTTTGTGCCGTCCCTGTTCAGAGGGGATCCTCAGCACAGCCCTGAAGATCTGCACATAGGAGAAAACAATGAACACAAAACAGCCAAATGCCAAACAGGCACTGACAGCAACAAGTCCCACCTCCCTGAGTTGGGATTTGGAGCAGGACAGCTTGAGGATCTGTGGGATTTCACAGAAGAACTGGCCCAGGGCATTCCATGGCACAGGGGCAGGGAAAATGTATTGGCTGTGTGCAGCAGTGAATAGAGAAAGGCACTGGCCCAGGCAGCTGCTGCCATGTGGGCACAAGCTCTGCTGCCCAGGAGGGTCCCGTAGTGCAGGGGTTTGCAGATGGACACGTAGCGGTCATAAGCACATGATGGTCAGGAGGGAAAGCTCTGCTGACATGAAGAACATAAAGAAAAAGAGCTGAGCAGCACATCCAGTGTAGGAGATGTTCCTTGTGTCCCCAGAGGGAATTGTGCATGGCTTTGGGGACAGTGGTGCAGATGGAGCCTAGGTCAGCGAGGGCCAGGTTGAGCAGGAAGAAGAACATGGGCGTGTGCAGGTGGTGGCCGCAGGCTACGGCGCTGATGATGAGGCCGTTGCCAGGAGGGCAGCCAGGGAGATGCCCAGCAAGAGGCAGAAGTGCAGGAGCTGCAGCTGCCGCGTGTCTGCCAATGCCAGCAGGAGGAAGTGGCTGATGGAGCTGCTGTTGGACATTTGCTGTGGCTGCACATGGGGACCTCTTCATGGAGAAAGGACAGTGATAGGTCAGGAGAGGCTGCTTGGAGGCAAACCTGGCCATTCCCTGCAGACTGTCTTGCTGGGACTCACCCACCCTTGTTCCTTCTCTGGGAAAACCTTCACCTGGGTCCCCTGCCTGAGCTCCAGTTGTGCAGGCTGAGTTTGCCAGGAGCAGCCAGGCCTGTGCATGAGGGCCCTGAAGGAGCCATCCCTGCCCCACTGCCCTGGGTTTGTGGCCATGGGGCAGAGGGACAAGGCTGGATATTCAGGATTTGTCAGAGGAACCACTCCTAATGCAGAAAGGCTTGGTAGTGTCTGCACTCCCATTTCTAAAGGAAATAGAGGGCAGGAGTTGGTTTTAGGAATTGTTTTGCTCCCCACACATCATTCCTGGCTCTCTGAGGTCAGAAATCCCCAGCATTTTGGCTGCACTCAGAGTTTGCCACTTAGAGATGTGAGAGGGAAAGTATTCCCTGTGGCTAAAGGAAGGTGAGGGGCTGGATGGGCTTGTTCCCAGCTGCCCTGGCTTTGCACCTTAGGCTGCAATCAGAGCACAATCACACTCCTGGGTCAGCCTGGGATAAACCAGACCCTGCCCAGAGCAGAGGGATCCCTTAATGTCTCACCCTCTCTAATGGCCTCTGGGCAAGGTCTCAGCACCCCCTTGTGCCAAGGACACTCATGGCTCCCTTGGCAAACCCAGCAGCATTTCCTCAGCTGTTGCAGCTCTGCCCTTCCCCATGGGACATTCAGGAAACTCCCAGAGGCTCTGGCACAGATTTGCACCCAGGAGGGCAGCTCAGAGCTTGGAAGGGCACAGCAAGGAGATCCCCCTGGCTGTGCCCATGATGGGATCTCAGGGAGGGGGGCTCAGCTCATTCCCCTTTCCCATGGACTGCTTTACCCACAGCCCCATAGGTGCCAGGGAAGCTTGGACACCGCATTTCCATGGACAGCCCTGCCTGGCAGGAACGCCAAGGGCAGTGCCTGACTTAGCTGCTGCAAATGCCAGAGCCTCCCTGAGAGCAGCAGAAAACAGTGACAATATCAGGGCAGTGCAGAACCAAGAGAAGATGTTGTGGTGCTGTGCCTGAGAGGGCAGGGCAGAGACAGCTGGGCACTCAGGACAGTGTTTCCTGTGCCCAGCTGTGCCCGGCACCTCCCACACACCAACCGTGCCCTCATCCTGCCCCCAGCTCTGCTCTCTTCAGCCCCTCTCCTTCCCTGAGCATCTCCCTGGGCCTGGACATTCCCTCCTGAGAGGAGCCTTGTCCCTGCCAGCGCTCACAGAGTCCATCCCACCCTGTGTGCCCTGGCCGGGGCCCTACAGAAACCTGCCTGTGTGCAGGGCCCTGGCTGGGCAGGCTCTGTGTGCAGCTGGGCAAGGGCAGCTCAGGAGAGCCCTGCTGGTCCCTGCAGAGGTGATGCTGCTGCTGTCCAGGGCTGAGGAGTAGCTGAGGGCCTTTGGGAGGCTCCCAGCAGAGAGACTGACCAGCTTAAGTCACAGTTCTGGAGTCTGTGTAAATGTTCAAACATTCCTTTGATGATCCTCTGTGTCCCTTTCAACTCAGAATGTTCTGCGAATCTGGGATTACAATTCCTGTTCTGCTTCTCTCATCCCCCTGTTGTCTATATCCAAAGAGAAAAAAAAAAAAAAACCCTTGCAGCAGTGTTAGAACAGTAAAGTAAAGTAAAAGCCAGACACTTATTGGAAGCTTCCAGGTGTCCCAGTGGGAAAGGGCATACCCACCTCCTGATTTCAACAATTTATTAAGGTTGATAATTAGGATATTTAAGAGGAGTGTCCAAAAGGAGATTCAGTTTCCCTAGTTACACACCCCTGGGTCAACCCATTGGAGTAGGTCCAAAGGCTTCTTTGCCTTCACTTTTTATAATGACTGCTCATATTCTGCTCATTCTCAAAACCTAAAATGCTCCTATATGTCCAGTTCCTAGAAGACTATATAGTATTCAGGACTATATAAAAGAATAGGACTATACAGCATTTTAGGAATATATTTAGACAGTCAGGTTATTAAGAGAAAGATAAGGAAACATACTAGATTTAATTCAGGATTAAAGCTATATAAGAATATAATAGTGGTTTAATACAGTTAAGAGTTTAGTAGAGTTAAGTAAGGATTGTAGAATTGTAACTATATAATAGTAATTCAGAGAGCTATGAATATATAGAAATGTAAAAAATACAAAAAACGTTTTGTCACAACCCAACATTCCATCTTTCTCCAAGCAGGAAATTGAAAACACTCTCAGGAATGCTCCTGAACTTTACAGCAATCCCTGGCTTACCTTCTTTGGGAAGTGTCCTCCAGAGCTGTGCCCAGGCAGGTCTGGAGCTGGCAGCAGCCCTGCCCCACCCAGCCCCTCTCAGCAGCAGCCCCTGCCCTGCTCAGGGTGGCTCCTTCCCCCCACAGCTTCCCCCCAGCGCTGGGAGCAGCTGCCAGGGCTGGCTGAGAGCGTTCCCTGGCAGGCAGCAGAGTCCCTGCCCCAGCACAGAGCCCTGGGCTGCAGGACCCTGCTCTGCACGACAGCCCTGGGCACCCCTAGCTGCAGCCCCGGCTGCTCAGCCCTGCAGCAGAGCCTGGCAACGGGAGCTGCCTTGGGCTGTGCCTGGGCTGGGGCAGCAGGGAAAGCCAGCCCTGCCCTAGGGCCACAGCCCTGCCCTGGAGCAGCTCTGAGAGTCCTCCTGAAAGGTCCTAAATGCTGTGGGATGTGCCAGCTCCAGGAGATCCCTGCAGGAACTGCAGCTTCTCTTCCAAAGCCAGGGAATGACTGTTTCAAAACCTGGGATGATTTCTGCTCTAGTGAGCCCTGAGTGAGCTCTGCTCTGTGCTCCCAGCCCAGGCTGAGTTTAACCCCTGTGTGCCCCTGTGCTGTGCCCGGGGTGGCTGCAGGCAGTGCCCCAGCCCTGCTGGGCTGTGCACAGGAGCTGCTCCTGGCCAGAGCTGTCTCTCTGCAGCGCTGCCCTTGCCAGGAGCTGCCTCTGTGCTGGGAGCCTCTGTGCAGGTTTTTCAAAGGACTTTGGGTTTGGCTTTTGTCTTGCAGTCTCTGAGAGGTTTGTGCAATCATGGGCTCCAATAATCTGCTGTAATTAGTCCCTGAAGAGGCTTTGTCAGTAACAACACTCATTGGGGCTCATTAATACTTTAGGGTACTTTAGTTTTTTTCAGGTATTTGGTGTTTCCTTTTGATACAGACTCTGTGAGAGCTTTGTACAATCATGGCCCCAATTATCTGCTTTAACGAGTCCCTTGAGAGCTTTGTTCTGACACCCAGTAGTGCTCATTAATACTTTGAGATACTCAAGGTTTTTAAGGTACTTTGGATTTTCCTTTCTACACTGAGTCTCTGAGAGGATTTCATGCCATCCTGGCCTCCAATACTCTCTTCCAAGGAGTCATGAGGAGCCTGTGTTGGAGATGGACCTCAGAGGGACACATTCATGCCTCAAGACACTTTGGGTTTTTTGTCCGTCTTTGACTCCTGGAAAGGTTTGTGCAATCTCCTCTCAGGCTCTGAGGTTCCAGGGCTCAGCTCCAAATGCACCATGGGGCTCATTATGATCAAGTACATGCTGACAAACCATGGTTTTGCTTTGATTTCCCTCTACTGTAGTGTTGTTCACTAGGAAGTTCTTTTTCTATTGTTACAGAGAAGTATTTCAAATAGCTTCCAATAAATCCATATTCCTGTTTTAAGGGTGTATGGTTCTCTTTAGAGAAGAAATGATAGCAGCATTCTGTGACTGATAGACCCAGGGGCTTTCCTAAGGAGGTCTGGCCTGCTCTGAGAAGCTGTGTCTTGAGATCTGACCCAGTGTGGAGAGCCTTGCTCCACATTTCCAAACCCCATCCTGTCTCTCCTCATTCACCTGGGGTCAGCTTAGCTTGGAGAACTTGCTGCACTCAGTCAAGGTGGGGTTTTTCTTCTTTTATTTTAGTAATCTAAAACTCCTAAGCTCCCTGTTGAATACAGACACCCTCCTCACATGTGTGCCAAGCCCAAGCTGCCACCAAGACCACTCCAGACCTGCCCTGGGCCAGCTGTGAGGATGTGTGGAGGCCCAGAGCCCTGCCATCAGAGTCTCAATCCCCCAGACATGGAGGACTGGTTCCAGATAAGAGGAATAGGCTTTCAGGTTAGGGTGAGATGCTTTCTTCTCCCATTGATCTTTGCAGGCACATGATTTATGTCACGTTATGTTACCCCATTGGCCCATTGGCCTAATTATCCTAGTTCAACTCCTATTGCCCACGTTTGTTTAGCCCTAGAATGTTCCTCTCCCTCTGTCTCCCTCCACTGGCCTTAGTTTGCTGCATTCCTCCACCCTTGTTTCCCTATTGGCTGACCTGACCTCTGACCCCTCCTCTGCACCATCTTCCCCCATATCCATTGGACCCTGACCCTCAGCTCCACCCTCACTACCCCATATAAAACCCTGTGATCTCAGCCTACACCCTGTCTTCATCCCTGGACCCTGTTCAGCTGTGTACCCTGTTCCTGTACCAATAAACCCAGTTTGCAGGAGATCATATGAAAACCCATCCTGCCTGTTCTGTCAGCTTTCTAAGGTAGCAGTGGTCTTTGGGCCCATGAGTGCTGGATGCTCCAAGGGCCTTAGTAGTGCCACAATGCTACACCTGGCACCCGAACAGGCACCCGATTCATTGAGGTCCCTTTGAGTGTCTCCAGTGGTGATCCTGCCAGTCAGACATCACTGGAAGCTGTACCCCTTTGGGTCAGCTGCAACACTGAAGTTAGACTCGAGTTTTATCGAATCTCACTGAAGAAGAAGTCAACAATCCCTTCAACATCTGCGGGACCAGCTTCTCTGACAGCCCCATAAACCCCACTTTGGCTGGAGATTGTGCCCGTGAGACTGAGAGTGAGTGACCGAGGGGCAGAGAGCTCCCAGGGGTTTGGGCTTTTGATTTTCTCTTCCTGTGGGTGGGCATTCCCTCTTCTATTGGGGGGAGCTATGGGAAATAATCAGTCCCAAGCTGCAAAGGATGTTTTTGTTAAGTTCTGGAGAGTTTTAAATTTAGAGGGGAGTTCATTTTCTGAGGGGAGTTTAAAAGGTATTGTTCATGGTTATTTGAGGAGTTTCCTGATATCTCTGTTGATTCTATCTATCAGTTACTGTTTTGGGATGCTGTTGGGAAAAAGCTTTATATTTTACAAACACAAAGGGTTTTAAAAGTTGGGAAATTCTATCTGTTGTTTCATTCAATTTATGGGATCATGTAACGAGTTCATGGTTCCAATCCATTGTCCTGGTTTATTCAATCCTCCCACCACGTTCCCAAACCCATGTTCCCTGAGAACAGGACGGGAGATGGAACCCGCCCTTTGGCACAGACAAGCCATCTGCTATCTGTCATCTCCCCTCCTTTTCTGTCCTCTTCTCAGGGTGGTAGTGGCCATGCTGCCCTGAGATATTCCCTCACCCGCATTCCTTCATCTCCTGATCCTAATCCCCCTTCCTATAAATCACAAGATGGCAATGCTGCTGTTAGAGAGACCACCATTTTAGATTCCCTTCGGCCTTCATCCCCATTTCCTGCCTTTGCTCCACGTACCTCCCCTGTGACAGGCCCCAACTTGATGTTGAGTTCCGACCCTGGAACTGGACATGGGGCCAACTGGAAGGAAGCCATTTTGGCTACCAAAGGCCTTCAACACAGTGTGTTGCCAGTTGGCTGAATGCCCTATGCCCCTCCCAGCAGACTTGCTTCCTCTGCAGAGGAAGAGAGCGATAGCTTATCTGAGAGTGAGGATGAGCCCAAGGATTCTTGGAAGAGGATGCGGAGCAAAGCTGCAAAGGAGGGGGACTGGGAGGTGGTATCCAAGATTCAGGTGGCACCTGGGCAGTATAAGCGGCGGCCAAAACCTAAATCTATTCCCTATGGATTCCCATTTAGGTTTTGGCCCCTGCTTATACTGCACAGGTGACATCTGAATCTTGGATTCTCTACCTCCATAGGGAAATTAAGGACTTAGTTAATGCTACAAAGGACTATGGGAGGAGTTCTCCCTATTTTAAGAATTTGCTGGATGCACCATTTACTGCCCACACGATGGTACCATAAAATTTAATAGAGTGTATAAAAATTATATTGTCACCTGCTGAGTTTATTTTGTGGAAACAACTTTGGATAAATAAATTTAATGAATTGCCAAAAGGTTATGTTGAGGAAGAACGGTGACAACACCTCACAACGGACTGTGTTACCAGGGAAGGAGACTATACTAGACTGCAATATCAGGCTGAAGTCCTCCCCCGGTCAATACTGGAAGATCTCAAAGGTGCTGCATGGTGTACCCTCCTCCACCTGACACTTCTACATCCCACATTGACTTCACTGACATTTGCCAGGGCCCGGATGAGAGCTACATCAAGTTTGTCGATCACCTTAATAAAGTGCTGGAAAAACAGGTAGATGATCAAAAGGTCTGGGATTATCTTATTAGCAAATCAGCTTTCTGTAATGCCATTATTGAGTGCAGAAAGTTCTGGACACCCTCTGCCTTGTCCATGAGCCGACCATCGCTCAGATGGTTGATGCTTGCATTTGCCAAGCGGTCTCAGACCGTGACTCCAGCCTAGCCAAGGCCACAGGCCAGGGTGCAATGGAAGCACTGGTTGCATTAAATGTGCTTCCCCACAATACAGAATGTAATAAAGGCAGTGGAAACTGTTATAACTGCGAGAAAACTGGACATAGAGCAAAAGACTGTAAATACAAGACTAACAACCGTTCTCATTTTTCACCGAGCCCTCAGTCCCAGAGCCATTGCCCAAACTGTTCCTGAAGCCAACAGCACTACCAGACCTCGGGAAACCCCCAGCAGAGCTCAAAATGACCTCAAATATGAAGTTATTCCATCCCACCCTTCCATTAGTGATAGATGTCCGAGGTTACAATGTAAAGATGTATTCTATTCCAATCCTCAAGAGCTGTTGAAAGCAGGAAGGGCATTGTTTTTTCCTTATCTCCTGTAAATGGGCCAATCAATGCCTTGCCATGTGACTCAGAGATAACTCCCTCTGGGAGCCATTTCTTGACCCACCCCATGACTTATAGAATGATTTTAGCTCATTGTGAGATGCTCTGCCCAGTGGGGAGGAGTTAAGCATCCCCACCAGGATATAATCTGGGGTTTGGGACCGAACAAGCTGCCTTTCCACTGGATTTCCCAGGGAACAGCTGCCATTTCCATTGGATCTTCAGAGGAAGGACTGCAGCCACCATTCCAACTGGACTGCTAACAACACCCTGACCAACAGGGTGTCAAGTTGTATTCTGACTTTGTCAATGTTTTTTCTTTTGTATTATTGAATGCATTTTGGTTTTTTTTTTTCTTTACCTAATAAATTGTAATTCTGACTTGGAGTCTCTCACTGGTTTTGCTTTCAAACCAGAAAAAATGGAAAAGCCTGAGCAGATTTCCTGAACAACAAACCCAACTCGGGAGCCACCTGCTCAGTCCAGGCTGCCAGGATTGGTGTCACCTTTCTCCAAGGGACAGTGTGAGCAGAAATGCTCTCTGGGAGCAGAATTCTCTGAGTCTCCCAGCTGAATTCTCTGTCCCTGTCATTTCCCTGGATCTCTGTTGCAGATGGAGGCTGCTGGTGCCACCGTCACCATTAACATCTCTCTTGAATGCAAACAGATGTTCCCAGTTTTTTATTAAGCAGGATTTGCTCAATGTTTCTACAAAACTTCTGTATTCCTCATGGAATGAAGGGACCATTTTGACCCTAAGAGGGTGACATGGAAGCAAGGAGTCAATTGTGACCCTGGGGTCCCATGGAACCAAGGGGCCATGGTGACACAGCAGGGCCATGTGGATCCAGTGGACCATTGTGACACTGTGGATCCAAGGAGACCATGGAGACACTCCCGGAACCTCATGGAACCAAGGAGTCTATGGTGACCCAGCGGGGCTGCATGGAGCCAATGGTCCATGGTGACACTGCCCATCCAAGGAGGCCATTTGGATACTGCGGAAGCTCATGGAGCGAGGGAGGCCATTGTGACACTGAAGAACTTCATGACACCAAATATCCATGGTGACACAGCAGGGCATCATGGGAACCAAGGAACCGCTGTTGGCAGTAAGGAAACTCATGGAACCAGGAGCCCTTGTGGCACTGCAGAACCAACAGAGCTGCTGGACCTTGTCCCCTGGCCCTGCACAGCTCCTTGGGAGGCACGGCAGGAGCAGCACCCTGTGAGCCTCAGGAATGCCCCTCTGGGATCCATGGCACACACTGCCAGGGGCTGGAATTCCAGTTCCCAGCCAGGAAAAGATGTTCCTGTCCTCAAAGGCAAAGCTCTTAAGAAGGAGCCAAAAGCCAAGTGCAGCAAGATCCTACAATGACATTTCACTGCCAGTCTTCATAACTTCACCCATGGTTGTTGTAGCTCATGGATTGGGAACTAAATCAGGGCAGGATCTTTGGTGGGAGCTGCCCTGGGTTAAGCCCTGGAGACACTGAGAGAGAAACAGAGCAGGCAAAGTGAGGCAGGAGAGAAAAGAGGACACCAATACAATCAGCTGAGAAGATGGCACTCTGAAAACAGAACTGGAATTGATGGAAAATGAATGGGACAGAAATCGATAGTTCTGAAAGTTTTATTTACTATCAAAATAGATCACACACACACAGACCTGCACAATCCCAATCCCACACCCTCAAATTTCAATCTCACTTCTCCCAATCACCTTCCAACACCATCTCACCCTGCAGATTGTGGAATCAACTAGATATGGCATGAGACTGAGTTTTTCTGAGGTGGGAACAAGGCAATTTGACATGAATTGAGCCATTTTGGGGTAAAATTGAGGTGTTTTCAGTGGGATTGAATAATTTTGAGGTGACAGACCAATTTATCTTGAATTCTGGAGTGCAAGGATATGGAGAATACTTCCTGAAATCCCCCAAGAACACACAAATCTTCCAGAATATGTTCCCAAACCATAAATTCCACCTCAAACACCTGTTAAATAGTAGGATTTTAGATATCCTTGATCAATTACTTTCTTTTTTGTCATATTTCAAGTGTTTTTAAGTGATAAAGAAAAATCAGAAGAAAATTAAGGCCAAACCAAAAGGATAACCAGCCAGGTGTCCTCCCAACATGGATCACGGGAAATGTGGGTCACCAGGGCCATGACCAATGTGGATCCTCCCATGGGGGATGAAGCTAGAGCGGTACATGAAGCTCTTCGGCAGTTGGAGCACTTGCAGGACTTCCCTTACTGGTGCCTCCATTGGTGTCTGGTCAAGTCAGAGCTGCCAAAGAAACTCTTCCCACACTGGGGACACTCGTAGGGCCTTTCCCCAGTGTGGATGTGCCGGTGGGTGATGGGGATGGAGTTGTCCTTGAAGCCCTTCCCACAGTCAGGGCAGCAGAAGGGCCTCTCCTCAGTGTGAATCCACTGGTGGCCGAGGAGATTGGAGCTGGTCTGAAACCTCTTCTGACACTTGGGACACTCATAGGGCCTCTCCCCAGTGTGGATTATTTGGTTGATGATCAGCTGGGACCTACGACTGAAGCTCTTCTCACATTCCCCATACTTGTAGGGCATTCCCTGGTGTGGATCCTGTTGCCTTCTGATGCAAGGCAAGGCAGCCTGGTTCTGAGGAAACGGCACGGCGACCCAAACTCTCCAGGGTCACTCGGACCAAGAACACACACAGACACCAGTATGGTGGATGGTTCAAGACCTTTATTGTCCCGCCTCGTCGGGTTTTATACTGGGAAAGTTTTTTCTCTACGTCAGGGGGTCTTACCTTACTTAGTAATTGGTTAGTAAGGAGTCGAAAGTTACTATTGTTAGGGGGGGCAACATTCTTGGGTGATCCTTTATCACTAGGCGTTAGGGGGAGAGGAATCCTGCTGCTTTCCGTGACATCACGAGATTTTCCGGGCTCCTGACCCTATCTACTACATCTCCCCCCTCCTTTTTCACAAATGAACTAAGTAGTCATATACATAGGTACTGAGATGAGGCATGGGGTTGTTGACAAAGAAAGGGGTTTGGTAAACCTGGGTAGAAAATCTTGTGACTGGCAGTGTTCCCTGGTCGAATTCACAGCAGTTGCTGCCGGCCTATGAACAGGATGTTAGCCTGTTCTAGGCGGGTCTCAATGAATGAATGAGACTAGCTTGTTCAGCAGGCATGGTCCGAAGGTGACAGCTAAAAGTAGCATTGCCAATGGACCTATTAGGGTAGAAATTAGGGTGGTTAGCCAAGGTGATTGATTGAACCAGGACTCGAACTAACCCTGTTGGGCTTCCCTGTCTTTCTGTCTCTGAGCCAGTCTGTTTCGGAGTTCTGCCATGGAGTCTCTCACGACTCCCATGTGGTCTGCATAGAAGCAGCACTCCTCCTTCAAGGCAGCACACAGGCCCCCTTGCTGCATGAACAGGAGGTCTAGTCCTCGCCTGTTCTGCAAGACCACTTCTGAGAGTGAGGAGACTGACTTCTCTAGAAAGGAGATTTCTCGATCCTCTGCAGGTCCTCGTCAATTGTTGCCTGCAGCTGTGACAGTCCTTGGTGCTGGGTCGCCAAGGCTGAGACTCCTGTGGCCGTTCCGGCTGCTCCTAGGCCCAGCAGCATTGCGATAGTTATACCTGTTACTATTTCTATTTTGTGGAGCCGACTGGGTTCCTCGAAATGGCGATACACTTCTTCATCTGTGTGGTACAGGACCCTAGGAACAATCAGAACTTGGACACAAAATTCGTTAGAGTCATCGAATTTGGCAAGGAACACACATGGACTCACTCCAGATCGCTGGCAAACCCACATCCCAGATGCGGATGGGACTACCCACTTATTGTTTTTCCCGTTGGGTTTGACAACTTCGGTGCAGACGTTGCCTTTCCGCCTAGCTAGGGTTGCATTGCCAAAGCGTCTGCCCTGGCCTGTCACTTGACTCAGGGTGATTCCTTCGCGGGGGGTGTCCCCTCTACATTGGTTGGGTGCATCTGCTGTGGAGTAACTGAAGGGAGTGTTTAAAGCGACTCCTTTGTAAAAGGGAGGTTCGACATCGTAACAAAGCCAACAGGATTCGGTTAGGTTAGGGTTGGATTCGTTCAGGGATAGGAAGGTAGCTTCTAACATACGAAGGATTGGGTCTGAGTCCGACCCGGCTGAACGGCCTATATGAAAGGCTTCCGCATGGCCGGTTGGGATATCAGCGACCTTTGTGGGCAAGGCTTTGGGGTGGGTCGGGTTTCTCCATTTCGGCACGCTTTTAATCACTTTGTTGGGTCCGACCGCTCGGGGTGCCGACGGTTGGAGCCTAATAATTCGCACATTCACCTTCTCTTTTGACCCTTGAAGGACTACTGTCCACGTTCTGCCTATTGCCCAGCTAGGGTGATGTGGCTGCAAGACTGTCCTGTTGTAGTCTGCGCATTTCCGAAATTTGGGGATTTTATGACGGTTTTGATAAAAGTTTCCGTGGAGGAAGGGGGGTGTTTTGCAGCCGGTGGGTGCCCAGGTGAACTGTAAGAATTTGTCGGGCTCTTGTGGCTCCCACCCAGGCCCTGACGGTCTGGCATCTTTGACAATGGTTTCGCAGCCCCAGTGCCCACAATGTCCCCACGCTGGATGATTGCAGTAGCTTTTCCCAGGGTTTGAAGCTGGGCACCAGTAGGATAGGTACATGTGTGTGGCGTGTGGGGAATTGGGGTCTACCTTTGGCCGTCCTGGAAACAGGTCGGTGATGCAGAGCGCGAAGGATGGGGTGTTTGGTGTGGTGACTTCTCTGAGCACCTTGTCACTACTAAGGTGTTGCATGACCCACCTGAATGGCCGATGGGGGTAGTGATCTGGGCTGGCTTGCCCTCTGGCAACAAGCCCCAACAGCAAAATCACACAGAAACACCGTTGACGCTTGGGTCTCACCCGTGCGAGTCTCTCGGGCGCTGCCTGGCGGCTTGGTGGTCTGTCACTTACCTCAGGAATGGGGATGTACACGTCACGAGGATGTCCCATGAGCATGTCCTGTAAACAGAAACTCGCAACTCTCGTCAGTCTCATTCTGCTCGCTATGGAGGTCCGGCTTAATTGACTTAAGTGGACACCACCTAATTTGCCGTCCTTTTTGACAGCTGCGTACCCTCGCCCCGTGAGCATCAACCTCCAGCCCCGTTCCCATTCGCCTTGCTCATTTCTAGTTACCACCTGCAGGCCCTCCTCTAGCGTTCGAGTGGCCCAGTGCTTTTCGACGGGACTGTTTGTTTCATCTCCTCTAGGGAATTGATTCAGTGCCAGCAAAGCGGTTGCCAGTATACGTGCCTGGTCTTCTGGGGGAATGGCGATGGCAAAGCCCTCCGCTTTCACCAACACTTCTATCTTGGTTTTTAGGGTCTGATTTGCTCTCTCGACTATGGCCTGCCCGGTACTGTTATACGGGATACCTCGCACTAATGTGATACCCCATTTTGAAGCGAACTCTTGCACTGGTTTAGAAGTGAACCTGGAACCGTTGTCAGTTTTGATCTGTTTGGGGATACCAAGCCAGGCCATGGCTGTCAGCCAGTGCTGAATTGTGGCCTTGGAGTTTGCTTTGGGGTGCTGTGCGGCTATGATCGTTCCTCTATAAGTGTCTACTGTCACTGCAAGCCATGCTCGGGGCTTCAGCAGTTCACACCAAGTGAAGTCCAACTGCCAGATTTCTGAGGGCTTGAGACCTCTCGGGTTGACCCCGCAGTTCCACAGGGGTGACTTCTGGCAGTACGGGCAAGTGGCTACCACATGTTTCGCGTCCGCTGTCGAGATTTCGCATCTCTTCGCCAGTGCTTTGGCTCCGATGTGGAGCGACTTGTGCAGTTGACGGGCTTCCTGCAACGTCCCTATGCCTTTTGCTGCGGCGTCCGCTTTGTCGTTGCTGATCTGGAAGTAACCTTTGACTGGGTCGTGGCTGTTGATGTGAATGACTGACACGGTGCCCTGTCGCGAGGAGAGTGCTTCTTCTAGCATTAGGGCTGCTGCTGATGTCGTCACTCCTGGTCCTGCCATGGCTAGGCAAAGCCTTGCCATGAATATAGAGTCCGTTACGATGTTGAGGTGTTCTTCTTGGAAGAGTCCGCATGCCCAGACGACCGCTGCTGCCTCCAGCTGTTGCACTGACAGTGTGGGGTCCCATGCTTTGACGCAGTGCCCTTGACCTTTGGCGGCATGTCCATGTCGACTACGGTCAGCAGCTGAGTCCAGGGTGGCTCGGAGGAGTAGGAGATTTCTCCTCTGAAGCCAGTGAGAGCAAGGGCCAGGTATTCCGATATTGTGGCTGACTCCAAGGTCGGTTGCTTGCGGAAAGGGAGGTGGATGCTTGTCGGCTCTGTTCCCAGGTGTCTCAAGGCGAGTTTCCTGCCTTTCATGATTAGGTTAGCGATGCATTCGATTCCTGGGGAAAATGCACGAGCAGATCTTCCGAGCACCACCCATTGAATCAGTCGGGCCTTTTCAAAAGGTCCTTGGGCCAGTGCTCCCACTCCTCCCTTCGGTGTAAAGTGGACGTATAGGTCCAGCAGCATGGCTGGGTTCCATCTGGCAAGTGTGCTAGTGGACATCTGGCTTTCGATGAAGTCGAGGGAGCTCGTTGCCTGCGGTGTCAACTCCTTGGGATCCCAGGGGTTCGTTCCTTTCAGGAGGTCGTACAAAGGGTCCATGATCTCGGGAGGAACTTGGATGATGTTGCTAAGCCACTGTAGCGATCCCACCAGGCGTTGCACGTCGTGGAGTGTTTTGATGTCTCGACAGACCTTTGCCTTGGGGGGTGTCACGTAGGAGCTGGTGATCCCCACTCCCAGGAAAGTCACGCAGGGTCCTCTCTTGATCTTTGCGCTCGCGATCTCGAAGCCGTTGGCCTGAAGGGTTTCCGTGATTGTGGACACCAGGTGATCTACTTGGCTTGCTGATGGTGCAGCGACTAAGATGTCGTCCATGTATTGAATGATGGTTGCGTCGGGATAGGAGTGTCGGACCGGCATCAGTGCTTTGTCCACGGTGATTTCGCATATGACAGGGCTGTCAACAAGACCTTGTGGAAGTACCCTCCATTGGAAGCAGAGATTGGGCCGCTCGCCATTTCAAAATGCCACGGAAAAGGTAAACTATTCTCTGTCCTCAGGGTGCAGGGGTATCGAAAAGAAACAGTCCTTGATGTCCAGCACTGCACATGGCTGCCTTTCGGGGATGGCTGAGTGTCTGGACTGGACCCATGGGTCGGATCGTCTTGTTCACTTCTCTCAGGTTGTGGATGAGGCGATAGCCTTCTCCACACCTTTTGAGGATCACAAATACAGGGGTGTTCCACAGGCTGACGGAGGGTTCTATGTGACCCTTTCACAGTTCGCGGTCGACCAGTCCAGCAAGGCGGCCATTCGAGGCTCTGTCAGGGGCCAATGCTCGACCCATACGGGGTCTGATGATTTCCAAGTCAATTTGATTGGCAGCGGAGTGTGTACGGCAGTGGTCCTCAGGATAAATTTGTAATCCAGAAACCTAGCAAGGAAAGAACATCCCTTCCCAACAGGGGTGGAGAATTTTGCAAAATGTAGGGGTAGATTGCTACTGTCTGTTCTGGTCCCTTTTTTGTGTGAAGTGTTATAGCCACCAGCTGGGTGCTTTTCCATGCCTGGGACTGCCCTCCCACTCCGTTCACTGGAGGGACTTCTTTGAATTGCCAATGCCCGGGCCAATGCGCTTGGGGAATAATTGTGCAGTCTGATCCCATGTCCGCCCAGAACTGAAGCCCTATGACGTGGGGATCCTGACTGCGGTAAAGGCGGCATGTCCCCCACACCATCAGGGGCTCCTTCCCTATTCTCATGGCCAGGGCCACCCAGGGATCCCGCGCTGGGGCGTCCCCTGCTGGTCCTTTGACACCGGCGCGGCTTGTGGCGGTGGGGGGTGCGAAAGCATTACTGGTGGTATTGTGCAGTTCTGGCACTGTGTTGTAGGTGGGGATATAAAATTGACTGCTCCTTGTGGGGGCATGGGGTACGAGGGCCCCCTGCCCCACTGGGGTTTTCTGTAACTAGGCCGCTGCACATTCCAGGTGGGAGGGGGCTGAACGCGGCCCGGCCACCCCCTCCCTCTCCTGTTTCCCTGAAGCCTGGATCTGCATTCTTTAGCTAAATGTCCCTTCTTCCCACATGCCCAGCACAGTCCCTTAAGTTCTCCTTTGCGTGGTGGAGCAGCTGCTGATAGGCGCCTTGGCTGGGGGCAGTTTACTGCCAAGTGACCTGCCTGGCCACACTTAAGGCATGCCATCACACTGGTTATTGCAGTGTGAACTCCTGCTTGGATAGGAGCAAGGTGTTCCTCCTTTGCCACGTGTCTGATCATGTCGGCTATGTTAGCCCCAGGTGGCAGTGATCTTAAAATGTCCTTGGTGGCTGAGTTGCATTGCTGGCGTAGGCAGTCTGCCAGCACGGGACCTTTTGCCTCTGAGGGTAATGAGGAGGAATCTAATGCTGCCTGAAGCCTGTCCACAAACTGAGTGAACCTCTCACTGTCGCCCTGTCTTATGGTGGACCACGGGGCAGGGTTAGCCACTACTTTGGAAGCAGAAAGAATGGCCTCTCGGGCAGCCCGTGTGGTTGTCATAACTTCATGGGCCCTTAATCCCTCAGCCTGGGCCTAGGGGGTGATCATAGTGGGGTCTCTACCCATCAATCTCTGTATACTAGAGCCGTGTAGTGGATGGTCAGGTCCCGTTATCTGGGCTAGCTCCTTTGTGCATTGATCCTCCCACCCCTTTTTAAAAACAATCATTCCTGCCCCATCAAAAATCATTCTGCACATCTGTTTGATGTCAAAGGGAAGCATGTCATCCCCCCCAAAAACGCCGTCAATAAGTGTGGTAACCATGGCAGAATTAATTCCCTTGTCTGCAATCGCTTTAATAATCGCCTGTACCTCTTTTGGATTCACTGGAGAATAGGTCCTTCTTTGGTTTTCGCCTGCCCCCCCAACACGGACTGGGAACACTAGCTTGGCTGAAGGGACAGGCTATCTTTATTTTTCGCCAGTCTGTAAGTGGGGTCCGGTCTTTCTCTGATGACCCCTTCACCCATGCGGGAGCGCTGCAACTAGAGACCTTATATGCTGCTGCCCTCCCTCTGTTAAGGCTAGAATCCGAATTGGAGCTCTCCGACTCCCTCTCAGACTCGTCCCGGCTCAAGTCTGAGTTGGAGTCGGAAGCCGAAAGACGAAGTACTTCTGGGCTGCTCTGCCTTTTTCTCGGGCTCCGACCCCGCCCCCTCCTGTGGGGGGCGGACCGTTCCCTCCCCCTGGGGTCCCCCCGCCTCCTGCTGGGAGAGGTCCTTGCCTTATATGGGCTTAATTTGAATAGAGCGCTCTGATTGGTCTCACCCTCCACCGCGGGGACCGCCCCCCCTCCCTGCTCGCCTGCGCATGCCATGTTAGGCACGCTGACTCCATTTCCGCCCTTTTCCCCCTCTTCTCTTCCGCCCTGACCACGCGGTTGGTCGCCATTTTCGAGCCCATACAGTGTTGGAGAGATTTTATCGATCCAGGCGGTTTCTGACCATCCTGCCGCTTCCCGCGCATCCTCCGCCAGCTCCCCCCAAAACCACTGCGCCCGTTGCTCTGCCTCCTGCGTTGGGTCGGCAATCGGCGGGGTGGGGACGGGTAGAGGAGCCGCGGTTTTGCCGAGAGGCTCCGAGGGGGGGCTGGGATCTGGTGGGCTCCGCGGGGGGGTTGGGGGGGTCTCCTGGGGGTTTTGGGCTCGGGCTGGAGGGGAGGTGGGACGCGCCTAGCCCCCGCACATCCCCATCTTCAATCTGATCACTTTCCAGGGTGGTCTGTGTCATAGCTCCCACCCCCAATTGTGGAGTGGCTATTAAGCAGCTTCTGGCAGCTTTCCAGGTTTCTTGCTCTTGTCGAGTTTTTTGCAGAGGCCGGATGACTCTGCCCCATGATTTTAGGGCTTTCCCTGAGCCTGAAAACACGGTATCCTCGGCCAGGGTTTTTGTACAATTATCCCACACCTCCAGGTGTAAAATATCCACAGGGCTTTCTATAGCCCCCAGCTTGATCAATCTTGGCAATGCGAGAGTCATATCTTTAAGCTTACATTCAATCCCCCACCTCACTTACTACCTTTGCAATTGCTTCCATGATTCGAGGGCGTCCCCTCCGCTGCACAAGGCCAGCTGTGCAGCCGCCGTCCTCTCTCCAGGCGAATCCCCGTTCCCCGGGCGCTGGTTCGATCCCGGGTTTCCGGCACCAGTTGTTGCCTTCTGATGCAAGGCAAGGCGACCTGGTTCTGAGGAAATGGCAAGGCGACCCAAACTCTCCAGGGTCACTCGGGCCAAGAACACACGCTAACACCAACATGGTGGATGGTTCAAAGGCCTTTATTGTCCCGTCTCGTCGGGTTTTATACTTGGGAAAGTTTTTTCTCTACGTCAGGGGGTCTTACCTTACTGTAATTGGTTAGTAAGGAGTCGAAAGTCACTAGTGTTAGGGGGGACTACATTCTTGGGTGATCCCTTATCACTAGGTGTTAGGGGGAGAGGAATCCTGCTGCTTTCCGTGACATCGCGAGATTTTCTGAGTGCCTGACCCTATCTACTACATTGGATTGGAGATTCAAAACCAGGAATTAATTTATTTTCATAAATCAATTGCAGGCAGCCAGCTTTGTGAATATTTTCCAGGAGTTGGTCGGGGGTACCGACCAAAGGCTGTCTCCTTTCCAAGGGGTTTAGCCCCGCTGCCCAATGAGCAGTGTGCTGAGTTAGGGACCATGGGATGCGTCTGTCTGCTGTTGTTAGGAACACCCCATGTCCCCAGCACCCACCGGCTTCTTGTTCTGGTAAAAGAATCTGATCTCCCCCAGTGAGAGACACTTGACAAATGTGTTCTGTTTCAGATTTTTGGGGGAGAAGCCCGTACTGCTTTGCAAGTTTTGTAAATTCAGTAGCAGTTTACGGGATTTCTTTAGTGGTTTTTTGTGGGCTAAGATCTTCATTATTGATATAGTTGCATTCTGTTTTACTTAGAGGTTTCATGTTATTACAGCAGTGTTTCCTGCAATTTTTCATCAGGGCTAATTCTTTTTGAGGGCAATTTTGATTAATGTGAGGAGTTTCTTTCTCTTCTGTTTCTTTTGAGGAATCAGAGTTCTGTGAATTTTTAACATGTTCCTCTCTCAGGGCAGCCCGTAATAAGTTATTTACGTTTCTTTCTTCATCCAATTGTTTTTGCAAAACTTCAACTAGGTTTTGAAGGGAGTCTATGATAGCATTTTCCTCACTTTTTCGCTTAAAGTGAGTTTCTATTGCTGCTGTGAGGCAGGCACCCAAGACTGAGCAGAGGACGGTTTTATTTGTGCCCAGTATTGAATTTTGATTTATGTTGCATAGAAGATATTCTATCAATAACACTTTCTAAGTTAAACCAATTGCAGCTTGCCCATTCTTCTCCCCCCAGAGAAGGTGTGGCATTGTATTTAGCAAGCAGAGCATAAAATTCAGCTTTATCTTTTGCACTGAAGTTTTTAGTTTTTTTGTGAGGGGACCAAAGCTACACCAGGGAGTTAAGTTAAGTTACACAAATCACACAGCCTTTCCACTGTCCCCTGGCTTCCCTGGGTAGTTGAAGAGACAGAATCAGTCTGGGAGGCCCTGTGAGGTTGCTTCAAATTTGTCTCTTCCCTCCCAGACAGTACAGATACGCACTCACATGAACACACACACACAAATGTTTTCTTTGTGAGGGGACCAGAAACCTAGAACAGGGAAAAAGCCACTCAGCCTTTGCCGGGCCGCCCCTCGCTCCCTGTGTAGGTGAAGGGATAATATCTGTCTAAAAGGCACAGCTTATTTCTTCAGGTCTGTCCCTTCCCTTTTTAGACAGTCCAGGTACACAAAATACAACAGTAAAAAGAGTAACAGTTTCAAATTCAGCTCAAACACAACAGTAACAGGTTCAGATTCAACTCAAATACAACAACAACAGTATCAATATCAATATCAATATCAGTAACAGCATCAATATCAGGATCAGGAGAAGTATCAGTGTCGGTGTCAGTGCCTGTATCAGAGTCAGCAACAGTAGTGACAGTAACAGTTTCCCCTGTTTTGCACTGAGAGATCTTTTGTACCAATTCCGGAGACAGAGCACTCAATTTAGCATGGGATTTCCCTGCAAATCCCTCTGCCTGCTGGAATACTGTACGTGACGCCAATTTAATGTCAGGGTCCATCCTAGTGGACAGATGACCTGATGGTTCGTAGGAATGATCTCAGAGTGCAAAACACCAACACGGTACAAGGGGGTTTGCAGTGATAATCAAAACAAATGCAGTTTTATTGAAATAACCACAGCAAAAATGCGATAGAGGGATTAAGGGAGAGAAAAAGAGAGAGAAAGAGAGAGAGAGAGCGAGAGGGGATATAGCTACCAACGCAGAGACGAAGTCCTTTGGTGCAGTCCAGCCGAGGCTCCGCCTGCTACATTGGGGAGATCTCGAAGGCTCTAGCTAACTCAGAGGTTTTTATTACTGAAAATTGTGAGGGGGGGGAAACAGATACAATAGGGAACAGATGTAACAGGTAGTCCATGTTCTCAACAGTAAATGAGCTTGATGGATGTAACAGGTAGTCTATGTTCTTAGCAATAAACGAGAGCCATCGTATTTTTGGTCCAGTGGTCACAACCTGCAGGCAAACATCTCGCTTCGGTCAGCTTTCCTCCCCACACACCTCCCCCGGGCTGGGGGTTTCAGTTCCAGTCCTTGGAAGGAGCAGAGGGGCCTGTTAGGAGTTTCATGTCTCAGTCCTTGATGGAGAATCTTCTTACATCTCAGTCTGTCTGTCATGGTGGTTGTAAAACAGGCGAGGGTCTTCTGTGGGAAACTCAGGAGAAGTCCTGCCAGGCCGAGAGGTGGGACATCTTCCAGAGCTGCTATTGTTGCAAACGGGGCATGGTGCCCTCTTCTTAGCATACAGCAAACACACTTGTGTAAACAGTAGCTCAACACTGAGCTTTCAGGTCTCGGGGCCCGCGGCGTGTGACTTTTCTCCTTCAGAGCCAGATATAGATGGGGGGGGGGGGGGGGGTCTTCTCCTCAGTGGTCTCCCAAGGATGATCGTGAGGCAGATGAGGGAAAATTAGGACAGACTCTCACACCAGCCCCTGTAATCCAGGAGGAAGCAGTTGGTGACCTGCTGAGCCAATCAGATGCTCACAGGTGTGATCAGATGGGATCCATCCTAGGGGGATGAGGGAGCTGTGGATGAGCTCCCCAAGCTGCTCTCCATCATTTACCATCAGAGCTGGCTCAGCAGGGAGGGCCCAGGGGACTGGAGGTGCCAGTGTGAGCCCATCCCCAAGAAGGGCTGGAAGGAGGAGCTGGGGAACTCCAGGCCTGTCAGCCTTACCTGGGTCCCAGCAAGGTTATGGAACAGATCACCCTGAGTGCCATCACAGGGTGCCCACAGGATGGCCGAGGGGTCAGAGCCAGGAAGCGTGGATTCCAATGTCTGCATGAAATGGTCTGGATGAGGGGATTGTGTCCAACATCAGCAAATCTGCAGATGACACCAAGCTGGGTGTGAGTTTGGATCTGATGGAGGATGGAGGTAGGAGGGCTCTGCACAGGGCCCTGGACAGGCTGGATCCAGGGCCCAAATCCAACACGGTGAGGTTTAACAAGTCCAAGTGCCAGGTCCTGCACTTTGGCCACAACAACCCCTGCAGCAGTACAGGATGGGGACAGAGTGGCTGGAGAGCAGCCAGGCAGAAAGGGACCTGCAGGGACTGATGGACAGCAGGCTGGACATGAGCCAGCAGTGTGCTCAGGTGGGCAAGGAGGCCAATGGCTCCTGGCCTGGCTCAGGAATGGTGTGGCCAGCAGGAGCAGGGCTGTGATTCTTCCCCTGTGCTCAGTACTGCTTGGGCAGCACCTCGAGTGCTGTTTGCAGTTTTGGGGCCCCAATTTAGGAAGGACATGGAGGGGCTGGAGAATTTCCAGAGAAGGGCAACAAGGCTGGGGAGGGATCTGGTACACAAGTCCTGAGAGGAGTGGCTGAGGAAGCTGGGGTTGTTTATCTTGGAGAAGAGGAGGCTCAGGGGAGACAAGGCAGTGTCAGGGCACAGGTTGGACTTGATAATCTCCAAGGTCTTTTCCAACCTTGCTCATTCTTTGATTCTCTGGAACCACTCTTGGAGCAGACTCAGGATGAGCCCTGGGCCTCCTCTTCAGAAGCTCCAGCAGCCCAGGGTCCCTCAGCTTCCCCTGCCAGCCCCAAAGCCCATCCTGTCAGTCCAGCGGAGCCTCTGCAGCTCCTCCTCACTGCCCCGAACAGGGAGCCCCAGAGCCAGACACAGCAGCCCAGATGTGCCCCCCTGACCTGGGGTACCTCTGGCAAGGGAGCAGCACCAGGCACTGCAGGAGCCTGCAGACAATTCCTGCAGCACTTGTAGGATGATCCTGCTGCCCAAGGGACGTTCCCATGGTGCCAAGTCAGGAACTGCAATGGGGAGTGGGGCCAGAGAGGAAAGGGCAAACAGGGATGGGCTGTTTGCAGGGCAGAGAACAGGGCTGGGCAAGAGGGAGAAATCTGGAACAAGAAAGAGGAGAGAAAGCAAAGGTGAAGCGGAATACTTGCTCAGGGCAGTTTGGGGGTGGTTGCCAGGCAGCCCTGGCTCTGAGAAACAGTGTCTGCAGTGGCACAGGAAACTCCCAGCTGATGGGAACAAACTTTCTGGCTGACTGCAGAAGCCAGGACAAAGCTGAGTGTTTTCCCTGGCGTCCCCCAGCCCTTGCTGGCCCCAGGGGCTGATGGCATTTGTGCTCCCTCAGGTTCATGTCCCCACACCAACAGCATGGGGGTGCTCCCCCTGCTGTGTGCAATGCAAACAGGGGCTGCTGAGCCAGTGCTGCCGTGTCTGTGCCTGCAAGGATGGGGCACCTGTGTGAGCTGGGGGAGAGGCCAGGGCTGCAGAGGATGGATGTTTTTGGCAGCTCCACCAGGATGCTCTGGGACACTGCCCTGCACTGTGCAGCGCACTGGGGATGGATCAGCCCCTGCTCTGCTGCTCCTTCCCATCTCCCCCAGGGCCCTTGCAGAGCCCCAGCCATGCTGTTTGCCCCCAGCCTGCCCACGGCCAGCCTGGGGCAGCTCACGGGGGTTTTGTGTTCTGAGCATTGGCCTGGGCATTTTCTTGAGTGAGCCTGGGCAAGGAGCCTGGAGCCCCCAGGCCCTGGCCTGAGGTGTCAGCGCTGCCCCAGCAGTGCCCATGGCCTGTCCCTGCTGCAGCCCCAGCACTGCCACCCCCAGGGCTGTGCCCGGCCCCGAGAGCACTCAGGCCCTGGAGCAACACCAGGGCCACCAGGGCAGCGGGGCAGGGCCATGGCAGCAGCACTGGCAACACCAAGTGCTGCTGCTGCTGGGCACAACTGCTGGGCCAGCACTGGTCTGCCCCAGCTCTGCATACAGACATTGCTGCTGCAGCTCCAGAGAAGGAAAAAGGGCATCTCTGCAGAAAACTCTACTGGGAAGTCCTTTATTTCCTTTAAAGTCACCCAGAGTTCAGCCCCTCATTGACACAGTCTGAGGCCACAGGAAATTTGGAGAGACAAAAAAATGGCAAATGGCAGAAACAATGATACTTTTTCTGGACTATATTTAAACATAAAACAAAGGAAAAGAACCTCCACAGTTTAGCCAAAAAGAAGTAGCAAAGATGACTTTGATTACCAGTTATTCGCAGATATTGCCCAGCACTTTAATGTTCCTGAAAGCATGCAGTCATCAGTCTCCACACTGCAGCCTTGAGCTCCTGGTTCCTCAGGCTGTAGATGAGGGGATTCAGGGCTGGAGGCACCACCGAGTACAGAACTGAAAGGGCCAGATCCAGGGATGGGGAGGAAATGCTGGGAGGCTTCAAATAGGCAAATGTGCCTGTGCTGATAAACACGGATAGCACACCCAGGTGAGGGAGGCAGGTGGAAAAGGCTTTGTGCCGTCCCTGTTCAGAGGGGATCCTCAGCACAGCCCTGAAGATCTGCACATAGGAGAAAACAATGAACACAAAACAGCCAAATGCCAAACAGGCACTGACAGCAACAAGTCCCACCTCCCTGAGTTGGGATTTGGAGCAGGAGAGCTTGAGGATATGTGGGATTTCACAGAAGAACTGGCCCAGGGCATTCCCATGGCACAGGGGCAGGGAAAATGTATTGGCTGTGTGCAGCAGTGAATAGAGAAAGGCACTGGCCCAGGCAGCTGCTGCCATGTGGGCACAAGCTCTGCTGCCCAGGAGGGTCCCGTAGTGCAGGGGTTTGCAGATGGACACGTAGCGGTCATAGCACATGATGGTCAGGAGGGAAAGCTCTGCTGACATGAAGAACATAAAGAAAAAGAGCTGAGCAGCACATCCAGTGTAGGAGATGTTCCTTGTGTCCCAGAGGGAATTGTGCATGGCTTTGGGGACAGTGGTGCAGATGGAGCCCAGGTCAGTGAGGGCCAGGTTGAGCAGGAAGAAGAACATGGGTGTGTGCAGGTGGTGGCCGCAGGCTACGGCGCTGATGATGAGGCCGTTGCCCAGGAGGGCAGCCAGGGAGATGCCCAGCAAGAGGCAGAAGTGCAGGAGCTGCAGCTGCCGCGTGTCTGCCAATGCCAGCAGGAGGAAGTGGCTGATGGAGCTGCTGTTGGACATTTGCTGTGGCTGCACATGGGGACCTCTTCATGGAGAAAGGACAGTGATAGGTCAGGAGAGGCTGCTTGGAGCCAAACCTGGGCCATTCCCTGCAGACTGTCTTGCTGGGACTCACCCACCCTTGTTCCTTCTCTGGGAAAACCTTCACCTGGGTCCCCTGCCTGAGCTCCAGTTGTGCAGGCTGAGTTTGCCAGGAGCAGCCAGGCCTGTGCATGAGGGCCCTGAAGGAGCCATCCCTGCCCCACTGCCCTGGGTTTGTGGCCATGGGGCAGAGGGACAAGGCTGGATATTCAGGATTTGTCAGAGGAACCACTCCTAATGCAGAAAGGCTTGGTAGTGTCTGCACTCCCATTTCTAAAGGAAATAGAGGGCAGGAGTTGGTTTTAGGAATTGTTTTGCTCCCCACACATCATTCCTGGCTCTCTGAGGTCAGAAATCCCCAGCATTTTGGCTGCACTCAGAGTTTGCCACTTAGAGATGTGAGAGGGAAAGTATTCCCTGTGGCTAAAGGAAGGTGAGGGGCTGGATGGGCTTGTTCCCAGCTGCTCTGGCTTTGCACCTTTGGCTGCAATCAGAGCACAATCACACTCCTGGGTCTCCCTGGGATAAACCAGACCCTGCCCAGAGCAGAGGGATCCCTGAATGTCTCACCCTCTCTAAAGGTCTCTGGGCAAGGTCTCAGCACCCCCTTGTGCCAAGGACACTCACAGCTCCCTTGGCAAACCCAGCAGCATTTCCTCAGCTCTGGCAGCTCTGCCCTTCCCTGTGGGACATTCAGGGAGCTCCCAGAGGCTCTGGCACAGATTTGCACCCAGGAGGGCAGCTCAGAGCTTGGAAGGGCACAGCAAGGACATCCCCGGCTGTGCCCATGATGGGATCTCAGGGAGGGGGCTCAGCTCATTCCCCTTTCCCATGGACTGCTTTGCCCACAGTCCCACAGGTGCCAGGGAAGCTTGGACACCCCATTCCCATGGACAGCCCTGCCTGGCAAGAATGCCAAGGGCAGTGCCTGACTCAGCTGCTGCAAATGCCAGAGCCTCCCTGAGAATGGCAGATAACAGTGACAATATCAGGACAGGGCAGAACCAAGAGAAGATGTTGTGGTGCTGTGCCTGAGAGGGCAGGACAGTGACAGCCGGGCACTCAGGACAGTGTTCCCGTGCCCAGCTGTGTCCAGCACCTCCCCCACACCAACAGTGCCCTCATCCTGCCCCCAGCACTGCTCTCTTCAGCCCCCTCTCCCTCCCTGAGCATCTCCCTGGGCCTGGACATTCCCTCCTGAGAGGAGCCTTGTCCCTGCCAGCACTCACAGAGCCCATCCCAGCCTGTGTGCCCTGGCCGGGGCTCTACAGAAACCTGCCTGTGTGCAGGGCCCTGGCTGGGGCAGGCTCTGTGTGCAGCTGGGCAAGGGCAGCTCAGGAGAGCCCTGCTGGGCCCTGCAAAGGTGATGCTGCTGCTGTTCAGGGCTGAGGAGTGGCTGAGGGCCCTTTGGGAGGTCCCAGCAGAGAGACTGACCACCCAAAGTTACAATTCTGGAGTCTCTGTAAATGTTCAAACATTCCTTGGATGATCCTGTGTGTCCCTTTCAACTCAGAATGTTCTGTCAATCTGGGATTAAAATTCGTGTTCTGCTTCTCTCATTGTCTATAATCCAAAGAGAAAAAAAAACCCACTTGCAACAGTGTTAGAACAGCAAAGTAAGAACCAGACATTCATTGGAAGCTTCCAGGTGTCCCAGTGGGGATGGGGTACACCCAGCTCCTGATTTACACAATTTATTAAGGTTGATTAATAAAGAAAATTTAACAGGAACATCCCATAGGAGATTCAGTTTCCCTAGTTACACACCCCTCGTACAACCTGTTGGATTAGGTCCAAAGGCTTCTTTGCCAAAAATATTTGCTGTGACTGCTCACATTCTGATCAAATAAAAAAATGTTCCTATCGGTCGTCTTCCTGATAATAAGACTATACTGTATTTCAGGAATATATTTAGACAGTCTAAAATGTCTATTGTTCTAAAATCTAAGAGTAAGGTTAGGAAACCTACTAGAGCTAATTAAGGATTATGGTTAGATAAGTATATAATAGTAGTTTAATAGAGTTAGTTAAGAGTTTACTAGAGTAAGGATTATAGTTTTATAACTATATAATAGTAATTTACAGAACTATGAATACATTCAAAATGTATAAAAAGCAAAAATATTTTTGTCATCACCCCAAATTTCCCATCCTTCTCCAAGAAGGAAATTGAAACACTCTCAGGAAAGCTCCTGATCTTTACAGCAATCCCTGGCTTACCTTCTTTGGGAAGTGTCCTCTGGAGCTGTGCCCAGGCAGGTCTGGAGCTGGGAGCAGCCCTGCCCCACCCAGCCCCTCTCAGCAGCAGACCCTGCCCTGCTCAGGGTGGCTCCTTCCCCCCACAGCTTCTCCCCCTGTGCCGGGAGCAGCTGCCAGGGCTGGCTGAGAGCTGTCCCTGGCAGGCAGCAGAGTCCCTGCCCCAGCACAGCGCCCTGGGCTGCAGGACCCTGCTCTGCAGGACAGCCCTGGGCACCCCTGGCTGCAGCCCCGGCTGCTCAGCCCTGCAGCAGAGCCTGGCAACAGGAGCCGCCTTGGGCTGTGCCTGGGCTGGGGCAGCAGGGAAAGCCAGCCCTGCCCTAGGGCCACAGCCCTGCCCTGGAGCAGCTCTGAGAGTCCTCCTGAAAGGTCCTAAAAACTGTGGGATGTGCCAGCTCCAGGAGATCCCTGCAGGAACTGCAGCTTCTCTTCCCACAGCCAGGGAATGACTGTTTCAAACCTGGGCTGATTTCTGCTATGGTGAGCCCTGAGTGAGCTCTGCTCTGTGCTCCCAGCCCAGGCTGAGTTTAACCCCTGTGTGCCTCTGTGCTGTGCCCGGGGTGGCTGCAGGCAGTGCCCCAGCCCTGCTGGGCTGTGCACAGGAGCTGCTCCTGGCCAGAGCTGTCTCTCTGCAGCGCTGCCCTTGCCAGGAGCTGCCTCTGGGCCAGGAGCCTCTCTGCAGGTTTTTCAAAGGACTTTGGGTTTGGCTTTTGCCTTGGAGTCTCTGAGAGGTTTGTGCAATCATGGCCTCCAATTATCTGCGGTAATTAGTCCCTGGAGAGGCTTTGTCAGTAACAACACTCAGTGGGGCTCATTAATACTTCAGGTACTTCAGATTTGTTAAGGTACTTGGTGTTTCCCTTTTGATACAAACTCTGTGAGAGCTTTGTACAGTCATGGCCCCAATTATCTGCACTAACGAGTCCCTTGAGAGCTTTGTACTGACACCCAGTAGTGCTCATTAATACTTTGAGATACTCAAGGTTTTTAAGGTACTTTGGATTTTCCTTTCTACACTGAGTCTCTGAGAGGATTTCATGCCATCCTGGCCACCAATACTCTCCTCCAAGGAGTCCATGAGGAGCCTGTGTTGGGGATGGACCTCAGAGAGACCTTTTCATGCCTCAAGAAACTTTGGGGTTTTTGTCTGTCTTTGACTCCTGGAAAGGTTTGTGCAATCTCCTCTCAGGCTCTGAAGTTCCAGGGCTCAGCTCCAAATGCACCATGGGCCTCATTATGATCAAGCACTCCTGACAAGCTGTGGTTTTGCTTTGACTTCCCTCAACTGTAGTGCAGTTCACTAGGAAGTTCTTTTTCTGTTGTTACAGAGAAATATTTCAAATAGCTTCCAATAAATTCATATTCTTGTTTTAAGGGTGTATGGTTCTCTTTAGAGAAGAAATGATAGCAGCATTCTGTGACTGATAGACCCAGGGGCTTTCCTAAGGAGGTCTGGCCTGCTCTGAGAAGCTGTGTCTTGAGATCTGACCCAGTGTGGAGAGCCTTGCTCCACATTTCCAAACCCCATCCTGTCTCTCCTCACTCACCTGGGGTCAGCTTAGCTTGGAGAACTGGCTGCACTCAGGCAAAGAGGGGTTTTTCTTCTTTTATTTTAGCAATCTGAAACTCCTAAGCTCCCTGTTGAAAACAGACACCCTCCTCAAGTGTGTGCCAAGCCCAAGCTGCCACCAACACCAGTCCAGACCTGCCCTGGGCCAGCTGTGAGGATGTGTGGAGGCCCAGAGGGTCTCAAGCCCCTAGACATGGAGGACTGGTTCCAGATAAGAGGAGTAGGCTTTCAGGTTAGGGTGAGATGCTTTCTTCTCCCATAGATCTTTGCAGACACATGCTGATTTATGTCACGTTATGTTACCCCATTCGCCCATTGGCCTAATTACCCTAGTTAAACTCCTATTGGTTACGTTTGTTTAGCCCTAGAATGTTCCTCTCCCTCTGTCCCTCCATTGGCCCTAGTTTGCTGTATTCCTCCACCCTTGTTTCCCTATTGGTTGACCTGAGATCTGACCCCTCCTCTGCACCATTTTCCCCCATATCCATTGGACCCTGATCCTCAGCTCCACCCTCACTACCCCATATAAGACCCTGTTCCCTCAGCCTACACCCTGTCTTTGCCCCTGGATCCTGTTCAGCTGTGTACCCTGTTCCTGTACCAATAAACCCAGTTTGCAGCAGATCATATGAAAACCCATCCTGCCTGTTCTGTCAGCTTTCTAAGGTAGCAGTGAGCTTTGGGCTCATGAGTGCTGGATGCTACAAGGGCTTCAGTAGTGCCACAATGCTACACCTGGCACCCTAACAGGGACCTGATTCATTGAGGTCCCTGTGAGTGTCTCCAGTGGTGATCCTGCCAGTCAGACATCACTGGAAGCTCTACCCCTTCGGATCAGCTGCAACACTGAAGTTAGACTCAAGTTTTACTGAATCTCACTGAAGAAGAAGTCGACAATCCTTTCAACATCTGTGGGACCAGCTTCTCTGACAGCCCTATAAGCCCCACTTTGGCTGAAGATTGTGTCTGTGAGACTGAGAGTGTGTGACTGAGGGACAGAGAGCTCCCGGGGATTTGGGCTTTTGACTTTCTGTTCCTGTGGGTGGGCATTCCCTCTTCTATTGGGGGAGCTATGGGAAATAATCAGTCCCAAGCTGAAAAGGATGTTTTTGTTAAGTTTTGGAGAGTTTTAAATTTAGAGGGGAGTTCATTTTCAGAGGGGAGTTTGTTCATGGTTATTTGAGGAGCTTCCTGATATCTCTGTTGATTCTATCAGTTACCATTTTGGGTTGCTGTTGGGAAAAAGCTTTATATTTTACAAATACAAGGGGTTTTAAAATTTGGGAAATTTTATCTGTTGTTTCATTCAATTTATGGGATCATGTAACGAGTTCATGTTTCCAACCCATTATCCTGGTTTATTCAAACCTCCCGCCACGTTCCCGAACCCACGTTCCCTGAGAACAGGATGGGAGATGTCTGCTTTCGGCACAGACAAGCCATCTGCCATCTGCCATCTCCCCTCCTTTTCTGTCCTCTTCTCAGGGTGGTAGTGGCCATGCTGCCCTGAGATATTCCCTCGCCCACATTCCTTCATCCCCTGATCCTAATCCCCCTTCCTATAAATCAGAAGATGGCAATGCTCCTGTTAGAGAGATGGCCATTTCAGATTCCCTCCTGCCTTCATCCCCATTTCCTTCCTTTGCTCCATGTACCTCCCCTGTGACAGGCCCCACCTTGATGTTGAGTTCCACCCCTGGAACTGGACATGGGGCCAACTGGAAGGAAGCCATTTTTGCTACCAAAGGCCTTCAACACAGAGTGTTGCCAGTCGGCCAAAGCCCTGTGCCTCTGCCAGCAGACCTGCTTCCTCTGCAGAGGAAGAGAGCGATAGCTTATCCAAGTGTGAGGATGAGCCCAAGGATTCTTGGCAGAGGATGCAGAGAAAAGCTGCAAAGGAGGGGGACTGGGAGGTGGTATCCAAGATTCAGGTGGCACCTGTGCAGTATAAACACGGGCCAAAACCTCAATAGGAATCTATTCCCCAGAGGGAAATGAAGGATTTACTTAAGGATGCAAAGGATTATGGTAGGGGTTCTCCCAGTTTTAGCCATTTTCTGGAAACGACATTTTCTGCCCACATGATGGTACCATAGAATTCAAAACAGTGTATGAAAATCATATTGTCACCTGCTGAGTTTATTTTGTGGAAAGGACTTTGGATGAATAAGCTTAATGAATTTCCAAAAGGTTATGTTAAGGAAGGGCAACAACACTTCACAATGGACCGCATTACCAGGGAAGGAGACTATACTAGACTTCAATATCAGGCTGAAGTCCCCCCCGAGTCAATACTGGAAGATCTCAAAGGTGCTGCACGGTCCATCCTCCTCCAAACACCTGATGCTTCTGCACCCCACATTGCCTTTGCCAACATTCACCAAGAGCTTGGTCAAGTTTGTAGATCGCCTTATGAAAGCATTGAAAAAACAGGTAGAGAATCAAAAGGTCCAGGATTAACTTATTAGCAAATTAGCTTTCTGTAATGCCAGTATGGACTGCAGAAAGGTTCTGCACGCCCTCCCCCTTGACCCTGAGCTGACCGTCGCTCAGATGGTTGATGCTTGCATTTGCCAAGCGGTCTCAGACCGTGACTCCAGCCTAGCCAAGGCCAGCGGCCAGGGTGCAATGGAAGCGCTGGTTGCAGCAAATGTGCTTCCCCACAATACAGAATGTAATAAAGGCAGTGGAAACTGTTATAACTGTGGGAAAACTGGACATGTAGCAAAAGACTGTAAATACAAGAATAACAACCGTTCTCGTTTTTCACCCAGCCCTCAGTCCCACAGCCATTGCCCAAACTGTTCCTGACAGTGCGAGAGAAACTGAGCAGGCAAAGAGAGGCAGGAGAGAAAGGAGAACACAAACACAATCAGCTGAGAAGGCAGCACTCTGAAAAACAGAACTGGAACTGATGGAAAATTAATTGCACAGAAGTCAATAGTTCTGAAAGTTTTATTTACTATCAAAATACATCCCACACATGCAGCCCCCCACAATCCCTATCCCACACCCTCAAATTTGGATCCCACTTCTCCCAGTCTGTATCCAATCCCATCTCACCCTGGAGGCTGTGGAATTGAGGAATTTTAGCATGGGACTGATTTTTTTTGAGGTGGAAACAAGGCAATTTGTAATGGGATTGAGCCCCTTGAAGGGGGCTTGAGGGGATTGAGATGTTTTCAGTGGGACTGAGTCATTTTGAGCTGACAGATCAATTGATCTTTACTTGTGGAGTGCAAAGATATGGAGAACACTTCCTGAACCCCCCAAGACCCCACAAATCTTCCAGAATATGTCCCAAAACTGTAAAGTCCTGCTCAAGTAACTGTTAACTGATGGAACTTTCGACATATTTGATAAATTTCTTTTAGTCCTTTCTTTTTAGTCCTTTTTTAGGTGTTTTTAAGTGATAACAACAAATCAAGAGGAAATTGGGCAAAACCAAAAGGATAACCAGCCATGTGTCCTCCTAGCAAAGATCACTGAATGTAAGTCACCAGGGCTCTGCCCAACGTGGATCTTCCCATGGAGGATGGAGCTGGAGCAGGGCATGGAGCTTGCTTTGCGGAGAAAAGAAGAAACCTCACAACTTTGTAAAAGTTGTAAAGACCGGTATGCCTTTATTACGACGTGCGCCGGACGCAAGAACCCCCAAAAGGCATGCGTACCTCTGAAGACCTCGGGTCTTCTTTTATCCCCCTTCCAAATGCATATGCATACAGTTTCACAATAAGTTCATACATATTGGTTCTGCGTGACATTTAGCACCAGTTCTTCTTTATCAAAGGAATTTCTAGGTCTGGGACAGATTGACCTTGTGGTCATTTCTGTTTTTCTTTCTTCATCTCCTTGTTGTCTCTGGAATGAGGCTTTTCCTTCAGCTTTGGCCCCACAGACCCCTCACCTCTTCCAGACATTTCACCTAATTCAGAATGGATCCCCACTCTGTCTCATTCCCCCCTTTCCTAGGAAATAAGTAAATTCTTTTACTTAAGGAAAACCTCCACGACAATAGGTGTCTTTTAACGCTTCACCATGTACGTTTGACAAAGAGGTTAGTACAGCTATTCGTTGTAGAATTCTACAGTTCCAAATTAACAATGTAATAGATAATCCTAAACTTATCCCAACTAATATTACTCATTTTGCCCGAGTAAGTTTTAGTCTCAATTCATTGTCTCTTGGCGTCACTCCTCAAGGGGCTTCTGGGCCTTCTTCACCCGAGAGTGATGGATCCAGGCATTCTGCTCCTTGATTTTGATTGCAGTGAAGGCGGTGAGAAGTACTTGCCGTGGTCTCTCTCACTGTGGTTCCGAAGTCTTCTCTGTAAGAGACTTAACATATACATCATCCCCAGGTTATCTAACTCCCTGCTCCGAGTTCCAGCCGCATGTTTCTCAATTACTCTGAGCTGTTTGCTTAATGCCACCATGTAGATGGACATTCTGGACATTACCCTTGTATTCTATATGGTCTTCTATAAGGCATTCCAAAAGGATTCAGCATTCCTTTAGCTCAAGGTTTAGTTTGAATTTGCAATAGTGCTAGTGGAAGAGCTTGGGCTAGGGTAGATTAACTTCTTGCCCCAGTCTTATGATTTGCTGCTTAATCAGCAAATTGGGGGCGGTATGGGGTGTGAGGTTCCTAATCTATGCCAAGATGGCTACTAATCTGTTGCACTATTTTGGAAATGAAATGTGATTCTTTATCTGAGGATATTGTGGCTGGAACTCCGAAGCGTGGTATTATTTCTTGTAAAAATTATCTGGTCACATCTTCAGCTTTGACAGTTCTGGTGGGGAATGTTTCTGGCCACCCTGAAAATGTATCTATCAATACAAGTAAATACTGATACCCCCCTTTCCTTAGGAGTTCTGAAAAGTTAATTTGCCACTGCTGTACAGGCCCATGGCCTCTCCCAGTCTGACCGAGTTTTGGCCGGGGGGTATTTTGGGGTTAGTCTGGAAGCAAGGATCACATTGTCGTCTTACCTGAGTGATAGTGGCATATAAATTCCTGACAATGATACAACGATTGTTTCAATCAGATGTGTGTTCTAGAAAGCCTGTGGAAATTACTGCTTCAAAGTCAACACTTCATTTCAATGCGCTCTGTATCACTCGCAGCCTTGGTCATTTCGAGAAAGGAGCCACAGTCTATAAAAGGCTTTTAAGTAGTTAGGCCCTAGTGTGTTTTCTAGTTCCCTTCCTTCACTAGTAACCAAGAAAATGGGAAGGGATTACTAGCTCTCTTTCAATGGTAGCCCACTCCTTGCAGTTGTACGTCTCTTTTGATTAGTATTATTGTATTCTGGCTTACCTTCGAGGAAAATCTGTACCTCACCCTTTGCTGCTTTCTTTGCCTCTCCATCCGCCAGCTCATTTCTTTCCTCCATTTTTAAGCTCACTCTCTAGTGTGCCTTAATATGCCTTTTCAGGTAGCTGAACTGCTTCCAGCAGCTGGATTGTCTCTTCTTTCCCTGTGAGGTCAGCAGTCCCCTCTCCTTCCAGATGGCTCCATGTGCGTGTATGACTCCAAATGCATTCCTTGAGTTTGTGTAGATGGTTATTCTCCTCCCTTTTGCCCTTTCCAGGGCATGGGTCAGGGCAATTATCTCAGCCTTCTGCGCAGAAGTCCCTGTTGGTAAGGGTCCAGACTCGATTACCTCTCTGTAGGTGGTGTCGACGGAAGGGAACCAGGACATCAGTTTGATCATCACAGGCTCAATTTTATTGATCAGTACGGCGGGTTAAATACAGTTAATAATGAGCTTCATACATATTGCAAAAGTTGAGCTCAGGATTGGTCAGCCTACATATCAGCACCTACGCCTACTTCTACATTCCTATGGTTCTACTTTTGATACTTTCTGCATATTCTCAGGATATATTCAGGACTAATCTCAACTCCCTATCCTCATGTTGCAGCAAGGTCACTGCGGACCTTTCCTGTCAGCTTGCTGACTGCTGACTTTTCTCCTTCAGTTTAACCAGTGGCATTATATCAGTGTGGCCTTTCTCAGCTAACCAATTATTAATAATGCTCTCCACATTTCCCCCGTTTTCTTCTTGTGCAAGGAGATTAGTTTGCCATGTTTTTGCTATTGTACAGCTGACCATGTTTTGGATACAGTTAAAGATACAAGGCAAAATAAGCAAAAACAGTAAAATTACACCCAGCAATCCTATAGCATAGATCACAAGGTTCCTCAGCCACGGTCCGAGTCCCAAGCCTTTAAGCCATTCGTCAATTCCTAAACCGTCTTCTTCCTTAAGTTTGTGAAGTCCCTGTTGTAACTCTTTTATCTTAGTGTGAATGGACACTGAATGATCAGACAGATTCATGCAACACATTCCCTCGAACTCTTCACATCCATGCCCTTGTGCTAAGAGCAAAAAATCTACAGCAGCTCTATTTTGCAAAACAGCATGGTTAACACTTTGCACATCTGCAGTTAGCATGTCTAGAATTTGTGATGTCTTGTTCAGCTCATCCCTTGCCCAGCATCCTAATTGTTTTGCTAAATTCATGGCTTTATTGGCAGATCCTCCTGGTAAGATAGTTGAAACCACCACCTGTTTGAATGTGCCCCAAAACCGTGGATCTCCTATCTTGCTGCAGTCTAAGTCATGTATGCTACGTTTTCTCCTGTTTGAATTTTGACTCAGCTGCATTAGCAAGGACACATTAGGATGAAACAGTGACAATTTTCCCAAAAAACAGGGTCCACCCTGTGGTTTAGCTGGTATACCATTCCATGCCCTGTCTCCACAAATCAAAAATATTCCTGTGGATAATTTCATTGGTGCTGTGATATTTGTGCTGTTACATTGACTGTAATGCTGTGGAGAGAATTCACTCACATTCAGGGATGAATCTAGGGTGGCCCATGTTTCTTTAGGTTGGTTTAAATTCTTAGCATCCGAAAGTTTGAAGCTAAACCATCCACCAGCTGTAGTGTTAGATATGCTGGCATTTGTACTTCCAAAAAGATCCAATTCTTCAGGAGGAGAATGCAAAGAGGTGTTAAGTGATTGGATTAGTAAGCATTGTCAATAGCCATCACTCTGACCTGCAGTATACCCTTGTTGCACCGGCAATGTGATGTTTGACATGTTAGACATACATAAGGTTTGATTGTTTATCAAACTGCAAAATTCTCCAGGAGACCACACCGGAAGTTCCACCAGGCATGTTCGAAATGGGTTAGTGACTCCTCCAAGACTAAGACAAAGTGATGATTGGTTAGTTTGATTAGCAAGTGTCACCCATAAATTTTCCCTTGGTTGACTAAAGTGTGTTACACCTACTGCTTCACTTGCTACAGCATTGAGCAGTATTACAAAAACAAACCTCATTTTTCTTTCTGCTTACTTTGCTTCTCCTTTTCTTCCTTCTGCTTACGTTGTTTTTTCTTTCTTCGCTGTCTTTTCCCTGGTTTGCTAGATTGTCTATTGTAAGGCTGAGTCAATTCTTGAATATACTGATCTAATTCTAAATCAGCATCCTTGCTCACAAGTATAGCACGAGGTAAGTTTGAAGGCAAATCAGCTTTGCAGCGAGCTGCTATGATGCGTGAGGCTTTAGTAATTTCAAATATTCTAAGGTTTTCCTGTAACTTCCACCTAAGATATGCTATAACCACTTGTTCTGCACTCTCAAAGAGCTGTAATCCTGTCCGTCCTGGCAGGCCAGTACTTTGTTCAAGAGCTCTAACCCAGATATGATTTCGAATCCACTTTCCAAAGCAAGATGTACACCATAAATATCCCAATGACTTCTGTGAATACCAATAAACCTGATTACAATCTGCACAATGCAAAGCTACCCATGCATAGCATTTATCTTTATCCTTTTTGCAAACATAACAAGGAAGCGAATGTAAGTAAGGACCAGTATAAAATTGTGTATCTTCAACCCAAAGCAACCAATTCAATGGTGGTGATCGCAAAGCCTCTTCAGCCTTTTTACTATATGAGGCTAACAGCTCAAGGTCTTTCTTTAACACAAGGTGTATCTTATTTCGTAATCGTAGTTCTTGTTCGTTATCCTCCTCAACAACTATATCCTCCCGAAGGTCCCACAACAGTAAAATTGTTCTAATCATAGAAAATTAATTAGCAATTACTGATACCCCTATTCAAATGAGACCGTTCCCTTTTTTGCCTTCTTTTTCTTATCTGTCTTCAATCTTGCTGCTCCTAATTTCACTGGTCCTGCCACTTTCAAACTTAATTTTTTCAACTTATCAATGCAGCAATCTAATGCTCTATCAGGATCCCCTTGGAAGGGTCCTACAACTGAATGCTGTGTTAAAGGCACTAATTTCCTACACCTTATAGAAACTATGAGTGATTTACTTTGAACCTTAATTCTATTTACAATACATTGTATTTCCCATCGATAATAAGCAAGAACCTTCTGTTCAGGAGACTCATAAAGATTTAAAGCTATATATGCGTTTTGCCCCGTTTGTCTCCACAATTCATCTTGCCAGCTTTTTCCCCACGTATGCTCGTGTTCACAAGTATGACACCACAAATCCCGTAATAATGATTGTTCTATCCAAAAAGTTCTTTTACAACCCCCACAACGTAGAGCTATCCAGGCAGCACAATGTGGATTGTGACAGTCAAGGCAATGTAGTTTCGCTGGATCTGTTAAGTGAAAAGTTGATAATGAGTCAATGAAACCAATCAACTCCTGGGCCGTCCGATAGTGACGTGTCAGTGCTCTGTCCACCGCTTCCGAGTACCCCTTCAATTGAAACAGTAGTGGTCGTAGGACTAGAAGCAGTTTCTTCCCCAGTCGCTCCTTGTCCTCCTCCGTAAGGCGATCCACCAGAGGCTGCATCAAAAACAGGTTTAGTCCACTTAGCAGGCACCCACAAAGGCCCTGTAGGTGAGGAAACACAAAGATACCCCCGACCCCAATATAATACCTTTGCAGGTTTTTCCCATAATCCTGAACTTGGGTTCTTATACTTAACCCAGACCTCTGTTTCCTTAGTATTTTCCTGACCTGACCTTGGATGATGTTTCATTGCAGGGAGGGTATCATCTTCCCCAAAGATGCATAAATGATTAATCACATACAAAACCTTAGCCAAACATGCTTGTGGATCTTCCAAATCTTGATGTTTTTCAATATACTGCTTAAGGGTACCGTTTGCTCTTTCCACTATTGCCTGTCCAGTAGAAGAGTGTGGAATACCTGTCACGTGCTTAACAGACCACTGATTCAAAAATTTCCGGACCCTAGCACTTACATAACCTCGACCATTATCTGTTTTGATACTCTTTGGAACTCCCATAACAGCGAAACAACTTAACAGATGTCTGATAACCTGTATAGCTTTCTGTCCTGCCTGAGCCGTAGCCCATATGTAATGACTATATGTGTCTATGGTGACGTGCACATGCTTGACTTTACCGAATCTAGCTACGTGTGTAACATCCATTTGCCATATCTCATTTATTTTTAAACCTCGAGGATTAACCCCGATGCCTAGACCTATCCCACCATTATGATAACTACATGTTGGACATGCTCTGACAATGGCCTTGGCTTCTGACAAACTCAGCTCAAAGTGTTTTGCCAAACCTCTTGCGTTTTGATGATATCTACTATGTGCTTCTCTGGCCAATGTGCGCTTGTCAATAGGACAAGAATTATCAATGGGTAGAGTAACCAATTTATCTGCACGTTCATTCCCTTCTCCTAAACCTTCAGACCACTTATGCCTCCTAATATGAATCACAGAATATGCTGCCTTTCTTTCTCGTAAAGCCTTCCTTAACTGTATCAGTAACTCATACAATCGTTTATTATTCACTTCCTTAACTGCTGCTTCCTCTATTTGTTTGACTACTCCTGCAACATACATAGAGTCTGTGACCACATTTAAAGGCTCCTGTATGTTGGACACCGCCCATACTACTGCTAACAACTCCAAAGTTTGTAAGCTATCTGCAGGGTCTGCTGTGAGGAGTTGATGCTTCCATTGTCCTTTTTCTTGCCAGGTAACAGCAGCACGCCTTGATTTCTTTCCTGCATCTGTAAAAACTGTAATAGCTCCTTCTATGGGGTTTTCTTCTCTTAAAGGTCGAGTGATCCAGTTCCATTCTGTCATCCATTGCAAAACTCTAGGCACTAATTTACTAGTCTCTACTTTAGCAGGTGACATCAATAATGCTTCTTGTAAATTCTTTGAATTTATCAAGTACCAGTCCAAGGTTTCTTTTTCCATAGGTAATCTAATAGTAGCAGGTTCTCTACCATCCACTTCAAGAATTCTGAGACGCCCCTTTTTGATTAATGCAGCCAATTGTTCAATTTTTGAAAATATTGTTTTCTTATGCTGTAGTGGCGGTGATAACCATTCCAACACCCGTATCTCCCCCGTTTTCTTTTGTTGTTGAGAGAGAGCACCAAGCAAGTGGCAAGGGCTATTCCAGATAGTAAGGTCAATGGGGTGGTCGAGTTGTCGACGAGACACATACCCTTGCTGTACACAGTTACTAATTTGCTGCAAGGCAAGACGATGCTCCTTTGTCAGGTGTACAGGAGTAGTAGGGTCCACACCTTTTAACAAAGGCCGTAGGGCTTCTAATAAATGATTTGGTATTCCCACAATGGGCTTCAGCCACTGTAAGTCTCCCAGCAACTTCTGTGCATCATGTAGAGTTTTAATGTCCAATTGTAATTCCAATTTTTGTGGTATGACTATTTGATCCGTCAAAGTCCATCCCAAATATTTCCAGGGCTTTGTAGTCTGAATTTTCTCTGCAGCAATAACAAGTGAATGTGCAGCAAGAGTATTTATAATGGTGTTAATCTGTAAAGAGGAGAATGGCTGTTGCTGTGCAAACAAAATATCGTCCATGTAATGATATATTATAGTTGCTGGCCATTTACGACGTAGTGGCTGTAATGCTGCATCAACATAAAGCTGACATAAAGTGGGAGAGTTGCGCATGCCCTGCAGAAGAGATGTCCATTCAAATCTTTTATCTGGTTCCCCACGATTTATTGCTGGTAAAGTAAAAGCAAATCTCTTCATGTCATCAGGTTGCAGGCCAATAGTGAAAAAACAATCCTTTAGGTCAATAATTAAAAGTGGCCAGTGTTCTGGAATCATAGCTGGATTTGGAAGACCAGGCTGTAAGGCCCCCATTGGTTCCATTTGGTCATTTACAGCCCTTAAATCATGTATCAAACGATATTTCCCTGATTTCTTTTTGATTACAAAAATAGGTGTATTCCAAGGGCTTGTGGACAGTCTTAGGTGCCCTTTTGCATATTGTTCCTGTACCAATTCATGGGCATGCATAAGACTCTCCCCTTTTAATGGCCATTGCTTAACCATCACCGGTGTATCCGTTTTCCAGGTGAGTGGAATGGGGAAAGTCCAAGCAATGGCAATTACCCCAAAGGGTGCTGATTAGTTAACACCACTCCCAATTGTGTTAAAATGTCCCTTCCAATTAAACAGGAAACTGTAGGAGGCAGTTGAACAATTGAAAACACAGCAGATATTTGTTGATTCTCAATGCACACAGACAAAGACGGCGACCTGCTTGCCAATGTAAATCCTCCCACTCCTGTGAGCATGTTTGATGAGGGAAATAGAGGCCAATGTTGTGGCCATGCTTCTGGAGAAATGATGCTAGTATCTGCTCCTGTATCCAATAATCCATAAAGGGTTATGCTTTGATGCCCATAGGTAATTTCAACCTTTTGTTTTGGTCTATTTTGTAAATCCACAGTTAAAAGTGTAACACCAGTAGAGCCAAAACCTTTTTCATCCCGTGCTTGCCCAGTAAATGATTGTATTCCTGATGTCATTTGTGACAGTGGTACCAATTGTGCAATGCGTTGTCCTTTTGTAATTTTAATCGGAGGATAAAGGGTGTAAGCCATAATTTGTATTTCCCCTGTAAAGTCCGCATCGATAACACCAGGCAAAACAAATAATCCCAACATAGTTATAGAGGAACGTCCCAGCAATAATGCTCCACATGTTTGTCCATTTAATATAAGAGGACCCTTTACTCCAGTGGGTATCCTCTCAGGCCGGTTCGTCATTAGTGTGATGTCTACTGCTGCTGATAAGTCCAAGCCGAGGCTCCCGCTTGTTGCGGGTTGCAGACAGGAGGTAGCAGCGATGTCACGGCAGCAGCTGGTGTCGCCGATGTCACGGCGGTAACTTGTGTCTGTCCCTCATTGCCGCATCGGTAACACTTGATGAATGGTCTTGAGCCTCTTTACGTGACTGCCAGTGAGCCGCTTTGGAGAGGAGCAAGAGCAGCTAACACCTGATTTTGAGTAGACTATGCTTTTGCAACCCTAATCCTAATTCCTTTAAGGCTTCTGCTATAAATGTCTGTGAAGCTGTTGGCATTAATGCCATTCACTCTAATGCTTCCTCAATAGTCCAGTTTGCCCCTAAAGTAGCTAACACTCTTTGGGTTGCTGGATTGCTATTTTGCAAAGCACACCTGCTTCAATAGCGCCCTGCAACACCAGCCCGATCTATAGCAGTAGCTGTTCTATCGATAAAATTTCCAAATGATTCTTCCCTTCCTTGCTTAATACCCATATAAGCCGGTAACCCTCCTGGCTCTTTAACCATATCTATTGCAGCACGCACCAACCTCATAGACTCTCTAAGTTTATCAGCTCCCGATATCATCTGTGCCTCTGTACATAAATATGCCCCTAAGCCCATCAGCTCCTCTACTGTCACCCCATGTAATGGGTCTCCCTGGGCTCATTGTACAGCAACCGATTCATTTACCAACGCGTGCCAATGGGCATTAAATAATAACTGCTGATGCTGAGTAAATATCAACCGAACTATTCCTCTTAAATCATTAGGACATAAAACCTGAGTATTAAAAAGATAATCTAACATTTGCTTAACAGGTTCACTTTTTACTCCAAACTGACTAACCGTAGAACGTAGCTGAGTTAACAGCTTCCAATCTAAGGGAGTATATTCTGCTATATTATGCGTAAGGTTCCCCTGTGCATCATACTGTGGTGTGTATGTAACTGGACATGCAAGACTAGAAGCTATTTCCACAGCCTCACCATCCCCCATTTGCATTACTTCTTTCGCCAAAGCAGCCCAAGCTTCCCTCCTCTGTTTAGCCATCTCCCCCCATGGATCACGGTGTGCCCCTGGGATGGGATCTGGCCCTTTAAGGGTGCTATGCTGCCGGCGCTTCGGTGCAGACACCGAGGTTTCACGCAGGGGGGGCAGTGAAGCAGAGGCTGGCTCGCGCGGGGGAAGCCCCGCTGGAGCTGACAGTGAAACCGGAGCCGACTCACGCGGAGCCGGCCTGCGGGGGGCAATCCGCCCCCCCGCTGGAGCCGGCTCGGGCGGGGAAGGTGACCCCCCCACCGAAGCTGTAACCTGAGCTGGCTCACTGAGGGGTAGCGGCGGAGGCAAGGCTGGCGGCGGAGGCGAAGCTGGCTTGCTCCTACTCCCACCATCCGACCCGCCTGAAGCTGGTGGCGGAGGCAAAGCTGGCTTGCCCCTACCCCCACCATCCGACTTGCCCTCCCCCTCTGACAGGAAAGGTGCAGACGGTTCCACTGCGCCTATAGAGAAATCCTCCACACCACTTTGCTGGGGACTCTTAGGCATAAGTACCTTAGTTACAGAGGGTGCCAGGGGATCATCTTCACGACCATACCCTATATTCCTCTTATGAGCTTCTGTTGCCCTTTCTGCTGCCTTTCTCTCAGAGACCTGCTGAAGTAACGTGTTATACACCACCCGCCATAACTTCCCGAATTTCTTTGCTGACTTATCATCGTCTAGTACTGTATCCCACAATATTTCCCCAAACTTTCTCCACTCTGATAACTCATGAACTGTATGAGGATTAGAAAAGATACCTTTAGCATGGCCATAAGCTAATAACCCTGGTAACTCCTTTTTTAAATCTATCCCTTTTATCCCACGCCGCTCTAAATAGGCGGTAAATAAATCATATGCCGCTTGCCTATCCATACCTATTAATCAGCGCGCACTGTTGCAGCTCTCCAGGCTCCGGCGGACACGTATTGGCTTAAGTCACAGTTGTGAACCTTAAGGGTGCTTCAAATTCCGGCACCGTCCCGGCTGCTGGGACCCAAACCCAACTTCCGGACCGTGGCGTAATCCCTTTTTCTTTTAATCCGAGAAAAAGGGCAGAGATTCGGTTATGCCCGCATTCTCCACCATTTGTCGACGGAAGGGAACCAGGACATCAGTTTGATCATCACAGGCTCAATTTTATTGATCAGTACGGCGGGTTAAATACAGTTAATAATGAGCTTCATACATATTGCTAAAGTTGAGCTCAGGATTGGTCAGCCTACATATCAGCACCTACGCCTACTTCTACATTCCTATGGTTCTACTTTTGATACTTTCTACATATTCTCAGGATATATTCAGGACTAATCTCAACTCCCTATCCTCATGTTGCAGCAAGGTCACTGCTGACCTTTCCTTTCAGCTTGCTGACTGCTGACTTTTCTCCTTCAGTTTAACCAGTGGCATTATATCAGTGTGGCCTTTCTCAGCTAACCAATTATTAATAATGCTCTCCACAAGGTGGTCACTGCATACCCAGCATGTCGCTTCCCATTGGCAACGTAGTTGCCCCCGTCACTGAACCAAGTCTCTGCATCATCCAAAGGAGTGTCCTTTAAGTCTGGGTGGCTGGAGTAGGTAGCTTCAATGGTCTCTAGGCAATCCTGGTGTACTGCTTCTCCTTGATTTCCGCTGAGAAAAGAAGCTGGGTTGACAATATTAGTCACCACGATCTCTACATCATCTTGCTCTACCATGATGGCCTGGCATTTCAGAAACCTCTGCAGTGAGAGCCAGTGGCCACCCTTTACTTCCAGTACTGTGGACACTGTATGGGACACTAGCACAGTCATTTTTGTCCCAGGGTAAACTTGCGTGCCTCTTGAATATTCAGCACAACTGCTGCTACAGCTCTGAGGCAACCTGGCCAGCCCTTGGCTGTTGCATCTAGTTGCTTAGAGAAGTAAGAAACTGCCCTTCAGTATGGGCCCAAGTCCTGAGCCAATATTCCCTGGGCAATTCATTGCATGGAAAAATAGAAAGAATGGTTTACTTACATCTGGAAGTTTCAAAGCTGGAGCCGACATGTGGGCACTCTCTAGCTGGTGAAAGGCCCGTGTGGTGTCTTTTGTCCACTGGAGATCTCAGTTTCCATTGGCAATAAGAGCATAGAGGGGTATGACGAGCAGTCTATAATTATAAACCCACAGCTGGCACTACCCTGCCATGCCTAAGAGGGTTCAGAGTTCCTTCGTTGTCTGGGGTTTCAGGGTTTGGCATATGGCTTCCCTGCCTTAAAGTCTGCTGCTCAGCACTCACTTCTTACCCCAGGTAGATTATCTTCTGTTTCACTACCTGAGCCTTTTTCTTTGAGACTCTGCATCCTTGGAGTCCTAGGAAATTCAAAAGGCTTACTGTCCAGGCTTCTCCTGCTTCCCTCATCCGAGTGGCTACTAGAAAATCATCCACGTACTGCAACAGCCTCCTTTCCTCTTGTGGAGCTTCCCGGGACTCTGGGTCTTTGCAAGCTGTTCTCCAGTCGGAGTGGGGAATCTTGAAGCCTTCAGGCATATGGACTATGTGAGCTTGTGTTTGAATGCAAAAATTTTCTGGCTGGCTTCGTGGATAGGGAGGCAAAAGAAGGCATCTCTTAGGCCTAAAACAGTGAACCAGGTTAGTTCAGGTGTTAAACAAGTTAGTAAAGTATATGGATTTGCTACCACAGAGTATAAATTCTGTGTTATCTTATTGACAGCCCTTAATCCAGAACTATCAGTTATTGGGCTGATTCCTTCCTTATCTTCCTTTTGAGGGTACTACTCAGTTCTCACTAGTTGTGTTCTTTCCTTAAGCTTGGTGCTTATGGGGGAGCATCTTTCACTCTCCCTGGTACAGCAGAGGCCCATACCCTTGAAAACACTTACTTACTTATTCTAATATCTCCTTACTAATGTCTTTCTTAATTTCAGTGTCTGTTAATGTTAAGCCTAACATCTTTATATTATTTGCCTCCAGAGTAACCTTTCTCATTTGAGAATGTTTAGCAAATTGAGCGAATTGTACAAAAGCTTTTAGGTACACATAGTACGCATGTTACTTTAAAGGTTTGCATAAGTATGCCCTCTCAGACTGGCCAGTTGTTCATTCCCCCCCCTAATACACCGTAATAAAAACATACCGGGCTTTACAACTTTTAAAAGTTGTGAGGTTTCTTCTTTTCTCTGCAAAACAAGCTCTTCCTGCAATTGAGCCTTTGCAGGGCTTCCCTTACTGGTGATTCCGTTGGTGTCTGGTCAAATGAGAGCTCATGGAGAAACTCTTTCCACACTGTGGACACTCGTAGGGCCTCTCCCCAGTGTGGATGCACCGGTGGGTGATGAAATGAGACTTTTGCTTGAAGCCCTTCCTGCAGTCAGGGCAGCGGAAGGGCCTCCTCTCGGTGTGAATCCGCTGGCAGTGGAGCAGATGGGAGCTGGTCTGAAACCTCTTCTGACACTCGGGGCACTCGTAGGGCCTCTCCCCAGTGTGGATCATTTGGTGGATGTTAAGTTGGGACCTGTGACTGAAGGTCATCTTACATTCCCCACATCTGTATGGCCTCTCCCCAGTGTGCATCCTCTGGTGGTGGTTCAAGTGGGACTTCTGCTTGAACCTCTTTCCACATTCCTCACACTCATAGGGCCGTTCCATGGTGTGGGTCCTCTGGTGGGAGATCAGGTTGGAGCTCTGGCGAAAGCTCATCCCACATTCCCCAAACTCGTAGGGCTTCTCCCCAGTGTGGATGAGCTGGTGGGTGATGAGGTAGGATTTCTGCTTGAAGCCCATCCCATAGTCAGGACAGTGAAAGGGCCTCTCAGAGTGAATCTGCTGGTGGTGCAGGAGGAGATTCGAGCTGGTCTGAAACCTCTTCTGACACTTTGGACATTCATAGGGCCTCTCCCCAGTGTGGATGCGTTGGTGGGTGATGAGGGCGGAGCTGCAGCTGAAGCCCTTTCCACACTCCCCACACTCCCCACACTCATAGGGCTATTCACCAGTGTGGATATTCTGGTGGCGGATAAGGTATGAATTCTTCCTGAAGCTATTCCCACACTCCAAGCACTTGTAGGGCTTATCTTCCACGAGGTTCTGCTGTGGGGATTTGTCCTCCCTGGTTTCCACCCTCAACTCCTCTTCTAGGGGAGTAAGGACAAGGAGAGGATGGGATTTGACTCCGTGCCACAGTGAAGGGGAAGGAGATCCCCCCAATGAGTCCCTGGCAGGATGGCGTTGGCACCAGAGTTGTCCTGCAGCTGAGGGCTGTGCTGGGCTGGGAGATGGAGCAGGAGAGAGGGGAAAAGGGGCACTGACTTCCTCCTCTCCTGCCTGGGTGTCCCAGGGCATTGTGTCAGTTTGAAAAGACATGTGTCTGCTAAGGAAGGCAGGACCCTCCCTTGAAAATGAAAATGTTAATCCCCTCCCTCATAATTTTCAGTATAAGAGGCTTTCAAGCAAAATCTATGGGAATGGGAATAATGGTTCTTCAGTAGGAAAATTAAAAATACAAATGCAATAGTACTAAAGAACTACTTACAGAGTCAGAATACAACCTGACACCCTGTGGGTCAGAGTGTTGGTAGCACTCCTGTTAAATTGTGGCTGCAGTGCTCCTGCAGTGACAGGTGTGGTTTTGTTGGAGCAGTGATCCTGTAGAAGGGTGGCGTTTTCTTCTGAAGTTCCAGTGGTGGTGTCGATTGGCCTGGTCTTCCTCTGGGATCCAGTGGAGCTGAAAGCTGCTCTTTTTGGAATCCTGTGGGAGAAGGCTGACTCTATTGTTCACATTCTCAGGTTATATCCCTGTAGGAATGCTTGGCTCCTCCCTCTGGGCAGAGCTTCTCACAATGGGATGATGTAATTTTTATCAGTGACACTCAATGGCCCATTAAAAGAAGATCTCTCCCTGGAGGGAGGATTCCTTGTGGAAGAGATAAAGTAAACTGCTCAATTAACAGATGATAACTGCCCCATCTTTAACAGCAGGTAATTGAATACACATCCAGCTAAACCTGAGAAAATGTTCCAGCCTTGGAAAGCAGTTTTTGGTACCAGGATTTGATAGGGAATGCAACCCTGACTGAAGGCAGAGGTAGAATCTCCAGAGCCTGCAGCCAGAAATGCAAAGCTCTGTGATAATCATTTCAACATCGTCTCTTTTGGAATTATCTACTAATGATTATTTGCTTTGCCTATCTGATATTTTTGTAAATTTTTGCAAATTTGCATTATCTAAATTAGCCTGTTCCTTAAGTTAAGTTGGTGTCTGTGTCTTTGGTGCTGGCCCTGCCCATATGTGAAACAGGGCCCCATCCTGCCTAAGTGTTACCTGGGGAGACAAAAGCACTCACTTCAAATGTCCCTCCTTCCTCCTTGTTCCCCCCACTTCATACACTGATCATGATATCCTATGGTCTGGGGTATCTCTGGGGTCAGTTGGGATCACCTGTCCTGGCTGTGTCCCCTCCCAAACTCCCTCACACCCTCCACCCCTCCCCAGCGTGGCCGAATAAGGGGCAGGACAGGCCTTGGCTCAGTGCGAGCTCAGCAAGAACAAAACCATCGCTGTGTGCTCAGCCCTGTGCTCAGCACCCGGCCCCAGCATTTCCTCCACTCCCACTCCAGACCCCCCTTTCCCACCCCTCTGCCCCGCAGCCACTGCAACACCTGCTGACAAGCTGACAATAGAAGCAATTCTGTGGCAATTCCAAGTTTCATTGGTTCCTGCACAGCTCTAACTCAGCTGCTGGCTGGTCCCAAAAAAAAAATCGGCCCAATAAAAATATTATTAAAAGGAAGGAGAAGCTCTTAGTAGCTGTCACAAAGGTGACAGGGGTGAAAAGAATAATGATTTTCACATTTGGCAAAGAACCCAAGCCTGGGAATTCAGTAGTTATTTGGCAATTTAGCTACTTGAGCTGGGCTTCTTGTGGGACTTTCCGCAGCCTTGTGTTCGTCACCGTGGGGTGATTGAACCTTGTCAATCTCACTGGTACCCTTTGCTCCCTTTCCTCCAGTGATTTTAAGAAACTTTTCAAAGAAAGACAACAAAATATTTTCTTTACACTGGCCACCCACAAGAGCCATTTTCCTCATCAGTTCCCCCATAAGTCGCTCAGAGGAAGCTGCGTCCAAGTTTCCAAGAGTTCCTCCAGAGAGAACCACAACCTCCTCAGTGGAGAGAACCATGATGTTGTCAAAGGCACTTGGGGTCAGACAACAGTGCCTGAACTCACTGAGCCAAAGAATGTCACAGTCTGGTTAAGAAAATCGTTAGAGAGATGCCTATCAATTAAGGTGATAAAGAGGCAAAACCTAATGCGGATGTTTTTGAAGAGTAAATGTGAAGTAGAGAAAGAGATGGAAAGAAAGAAAAAGGGATGGACAGAATGGGAATGACAGGGACAGAGACCTCCTCTGGGGCAGGGCAAGTGTGACATTGTCCCCTGTGTGTGTGGCCTTCCCCAGGGTGGGGGTTGTACACCTGAGCCAATTTGGGTAAGGGGGGTGGTGTTCACCCCCTGATCAGGGATTACCCCACTCTTTACGGTTGCAATGCAAGATGTAACCAAATGCATGTTTTCAATCACCATCTTCATCAACTGGGATAAACAGGCAGGGCAGTGTTCTTTATCTCTTGCATGACTCATCCCTGATAACGCCCTCCCGGGGAGATATCTTCTGTGAATGGGCCATTGAGTGTCACTGCAGGACTGATAAAATTCCATCATCCCATTGTGGGATCCTCTGCTCAGGGGGAGGATTCAAGCATTCCTACCTGGATATAAGCTGAGGCTTTTAACACCAGGAGCAGCTTGCCTACTGAATTCCCAGAGGACAAGAGCTCTATAACCACCACTGGACCTTCAGAGGAAGATCAGACCCTTCTACAGGATCACTGCTTGGACAGAATCACGTTCATCACACCATTAGGACTGCAGCCACCATTTAATGGGACTGCAGCCACTGAGACAGAGTAAAGATCCATTCTGAATTAGGTGAAGTGTCTAAGAAAGGTGAAAAGTTTGTGAGGCCAGAGCTGAAGGAAAAGCCGCATTCCAGAGACAACAAGGAGACAGAGAAAGAAAAACAGAAAAGACCACGAAGTCAATTTGCCCCCGACTTAGAAATTCCTTTGATAAAGAAGAACTGGTGCTAAATGTCACGCAGAATCAATATGTATGAACCTGTTGTGAAACTGTATGCATATGCATTTGGAAAGGGGATAAAAGGAGACCTAAAGTCTTCAGGGGTACGCTTGCCTTTTTGGGGAGGCTTGCGTCCGGCGCGTGTCGTAATAAAAGCATACCGGGCTTTACAACTTTTACAAAGTTGTGAGGTTTCTTCTTTTCTCCGCAAAACATTATGGTGAGCCAGGCAGGAGTTCTCTGTCCCCGCAGGGGCAGGGGGGATAGACAGACCTCCAATGCGCACCCTAGGATTTTTTTTCCTGGTGGGGCTCCGTTCGTCTCGCTTGTCACCTGCGGAGACAGACAACGACCTGCTGCCCTGCGGAGGAAGATACAGTATGTACTGAGGGGCCCCCGGGGGAGGGAAAGGAGAGCAAGGGAGTAAACCACCCAGAGACGTCTGGGTTCAGCTGATGGAGCAGCTGTATTAGAGACGGGGTTCATCGTGATGATAGAGCGGAACCGCTAAAGGCTCTGGGGTGAGCCGGGTGAACCCGCGTATGTGTGTATTGGGGGTTCATCGTTCTGATAGTGCGGAACCGCTAGTGGCTCTGGGGGTGAGCTGGGTGAACCCGTGTATGTGTGTATTGGGGGTTCATTGTTCTGATAGAGCAGAACTGCTGAGCCTGTGTGTGTTTTGTTTGTGTGTGTGTGATGTCCGGACACTGTGTCGCTGTATGATCAATGCATTGTGTGGTCAGCGTACTGTGTTTCTAATCGTGCAAGTGTATAAGTGTATGGTATATTAAAGAGAGTAGATCTACAGGGCCCTACAGTGCGGGGTGGGGGTGAGTATTACCTGTGTTTGAAGCAGCCAAGTGAGTCCTGAGGCACCGGCTGCAGCAGGCTGCAGGGGCAGGGAGAGAAGTGCCCCGCGGAGAAGCGAGTGGGGGAACGACAGTGATGGTATTTATTGTGTTTAAATGTAGTGATTTGTGTAGATTGGGTACATTTTAACCGTGAGTATGAGCTCAGAGAGTTCCTTTGCCTTGGATGTTTGGACTTGATCTCTAGACTGTGTGCTGTTATTCTGGTTGTGTCCAGGAAAAATTGATGTGAGTAAATGCTGAATTATGGTATGCTGTGTTGTGATGAGAAAAGTGAGCACTTTGAGAGATATGCCCTTTCCCAGTGATTTTGTGTGGTGATTTTCTTCCGCTGCATTGTGGTAATTTGATTCTCAGATTGTATAGTAGTGTTTGTGGAGATTTTAAGATTTTGTTTGCAACAAGAGCAGCATTTTACAGAGGAGAACTATAGTACGGTGATTTATGCTTAACTACGATAAAGAGTTAAAGGAATTCCAAGAATTCTCCCCCTCACAGCAATTCAAGCCTTGGCTCTAGTGAATTTGAGATAAAGGGGGGGGGGTGCAGGTGCTGTGACTAGCACAGCCTTTTTGCAAAGCAGTAAAACAAGTGTAAGTAGGCACAGTGCTTAATTAGATTGTGCAAGAAGAGAACTAGAAAAGACTGATATTTTGTTTGATCAGAACATAGTGTCTATGTCCTGTTTTTGATTAGCATGCTGTGTGAGGTGACAGTGGCTGTCCCCTGGGCACAGAGACAGCTCTGGCTGCCCCGTCTCCCCAGGGAACACGGGAATGGCCTGTGGGCAAAAGGTGGATGTGCAGGTATTAGTGCAGTGTGGTGTTTATGAGAAACACTGGTATTGCTGTTTTGCTGTTCTAATAAGCGTCAGGGCACATGCCCCGAATATAAATTAGAGGTTTCTGGTCAAGCGGATTCAGAACCTAAGGTCTTAGAGCTTGTGTGTGGGAATCACATCTGATACCTGCCACCTGGAGTTGTGTGTATGGGAGGGAAACTGAGAAACTACTGTGAAGGTCTGTAAAAAGGTTTGAGTGGAAGCGAGATAGAGCAAGGAGAAAGAAATAATGAGAACTGACCAGAGCAAAGAGGTTCCTAAATTAGCCCCTTTTGGGAGGGGCTCACTGGGAGGAGGTTTCCAGTAAGAGCAGCTCAGAAAATAAAAAGATTTATAATACTTCATTGCTGTTAGTACTGTCTTAAAATAGGAAGATAAATGGGAAAGAGGTTTTGTATGATGATATGTCTTTGTGTTTTAAGAAATCAGCCAGAATGGCAGAGACTGTGAGATCAGACCGCCCTCTGGTCTTGGCCCTTGAAAAGGAAAACAAGGCAAAGAGAAAGCAAATCAAATGTGTTGCTCAGCATGCAGCATAAGATAGCAACGTATGAAATCAGGCAACGTATGAAATCAGGCAAAGATTATCATGCTGAAATGCAAAGCAATCACAGTTCGCAAAATGAGTACATATGATTTGCTAAAGGCTCCTCTCAAGGTAAGGGAGGAAGAGTAAAGATGACCTCCCCAAAAGGGAAGAATTTTTGTCGACACAAGGGTCATATATTCAGTTTTAAATAAAGCTTTAGTACCTGTGGAGAATGTTTATGTTGTAGTGTGGGGAATGAGCAACTGGCCAGTCTGAGAAGGCATACTGGTGCAAATCTTTAAAGTAACATGTGTACTATGTGTACCTAAAAGCTTTTGTACAATTCGCTCAATTTGCTAAACATTCTCAAATGAGAAAGGTTACTCTGGAGGCAAATAATATAAAGATGTTAGGCTTAACATTAACAGACACTGAAATTAAGAAAGACATTAGTAAGGAGATATTAGAATAAGTAAACAAGTGTTTTCAAGGGTATGGGCCTCTGCTGTACCAGGAAGAGTGAAAGATGCTCCCCCATGAGCATCAAGCTTAAGGAAAGAACACAACTAGTGAGAGCTGAGTAGTACCCTCAAAAGCAAGATAAGGAAGGAATCAGCCCAATAACTGATAGTACGGGATTAAGGGCTGTCAATATGATAACACAGAATTTATACCCTGTGGTAGCAAATCCATATACTTTACTAACTTGTTTAACACCTGAGCTAACCTGGTTCACTGTTTTAGGCCTAAGAGATGCCTTCTTTTGCCTCCCTATCCACGAAGCCAGCCAGAAAATTTTTGCATTCAAACACAAGCTCACATAGTCCATGTGCCTGAAGGCTTCAAGATTCCCCACTCCGATTGGAGAACAGCTTGCAAAGACACAGAGTCCTGGGAAGCTCCACAAGAGGAAAGGAGGCTGTTGCAGTACGTGGACGATCTTCTAGTAGCCACTCGGATGAGGGAAGCGAGAGAAGCCTGGACGGTAAGCCTTTTGAATTTCCTAGGACTCCAAGGACACAGAGTCTCAAAGAAAAAGGCACGGGTAGCGAAACAGAAGGTAATCTACCTGGGGTAAGAAGTGAGTGCTGAGCAGCAGACTTCAAGGCAGGGAAGCCATATGCCAAACCCTGAAACCCCAGACAATGAAAGAACTCCGAACCTTCTTAGGCATGGCAAGGTAGTGCCAGCTGTGGGTTTATAATTATGCACTGTTCTCCAGACCTGTCTATGCTCTTATCGCCAATGGAAACAGAGATTTCCAGTGGACAAGAGACACCACACGGGCCTTTCACCACCTAGAGAGAGTGCTCTCATGTTGGCTCCAGCTTTGAAACTTCCAGATGTAAGTAAACCATTCTTTCTATTTTCCCACACAAGGAATTGCCCTGGGAATATTGGCTCAAGACTTGGGTCCATACCGAAGAGCAGTTGCTTACTTCTCTAAGCAACTAGATGCAACAGCCAAAGGATCGCCAGGTTGCCTCAGAGCTGTAGCAGCAATTGTGCTGAATATTCAAGAGGCACGCAAGTTTACCCTGAGACAAAAATGACTGTGTTAGTGTCCCACACAGTATCTGCAGATCTGGAAGTAAAGGGTGGCCACTGGCTTTCACCACAGAGGTTTCTGAAATACCAGGCCATCATGGTAGAGAAAGATGATGTAGAGATGGTAGTGACTAATACTGTCAACCCAGCTTCCTTTCTCAGCGGAAATCAAGGAGAAGCAGTACACCATAGTTGCCTAGAGACCATTGAAGCTACCTACTCCAGCTGTCCAGACTTAAAGGACTATCCTCCGTACGATGCAGAGACCTGGTTCACTGACAGGAGCAGCTACATTGCCAGTGGAAAGCGACATTGCAAAGTTCACAGTGACTACCTGCAGAGAGGTAATAGAGTCTGGACCCTTACCAACAGGTACCTCTGCACAGAATGCTGAGATAAATGCATTGACCCATGCCTTAGAAACAGCAAAAGGCATTCAGAGTTGTGCATGGAGCCATGTGGAAGGAGAGGGGACTACTGACCTCACAGGGAAAGAAGAGACAATCCAGCTGCTGGAAGCAGTTCAGCTACCTGAAAAGGCATATTAAGGGCATATTAAGGCACACCAGAGAGTGAGCTTAAAATTGGAGGAAGGAAATGAGCTGGTGGATGGAGAGGCAAAGAAAGCAGCAAAGGGTGAGGTACAGATTTTCCTCGAAGGTAAGCCATAATACAATAATACTAATCAAAAGAGACGTACAACTGCAAGAGGTGGGCTACCATTGAAAGAGAGCTAGTAATCCCTTCCCATTTTCATGGTTACTAGAAAACACACTAGGGCCTAACTACTTAAAAGCCTTTTATAGAGTGTGGCTCCTTTCTCGAAATGACCAAGGCTGCGAGTGATACAGAGTGCAATGAAATGAAGTGTTGACTTTGAAGTAATAATTTCCACAGGCTTTCTAGAACACACATCTGATTGAAAGAATTGTTGTATCATTGTCAGGAACTTATATGCCACTATCACTCAGGTGAGCTGATAATGTGATCCTTGCCTCCAGACTAACCCCAAAATACCCCCCCGGGCCAAAATTCGGTCAGACTGGGAGAGGCCATGGGCTTGTACAGCAGTGGCAAGTCAACTTTTCAGAACTCCTAAGGAAAGGGGGGTATCAGTATTTACTGGTATTAATAGATATAATTTCAGGGTGGCCGGAAACATTCCCCACCAGAACTGTCAAACTCAAGAGGTGACCAGATTATTTTTACAAGAAATAATACCACGCTTCAGAGTTCCAGCCACGATATCCTCAGATAAAGAATCACATTTCATTTCCAAAATAGTGCAACAGATTAGTAGCCATCTGGAGCAGGGAGTTAGATAGCCTGGGGATGATGTACATGTTAAGTCTCTTACAGAGAAGACTTCGGAACCACAGTGGGACACAGACCACTGCAAGTACTTCTCACCACCTTCACTGCAATCAAAATCAAGGAGCAGAATGCCTGGAGCCATCACTCTCGGGTGAAGAAGGCCCAGAAGCCCCTTCAGGAGTGACACCAGGAGACAATGAACGCAGACTAAACTTACTCCGGCAAAATGAGTATATTGCGGTCGGGAGTAGTTCATACTTTAGTTTACAGGATTGTTTTGTATGGAATTATAACTGAAGTTTTAGGACAAGAGAGCACCTCTACCCAAAGCAATGCTGAATGGCCTTGGTCCCTGGAATTTAATCAGTATACTGGATCCATGGGAAAACCTTCTGAGATAAAAGATTTAAACATATCTACTCTAGTAATCCACGAGAATCAGGTATGTGAGGAGCAGGAATGGCAGGAACAAGAACTGTGAACACTTCAAGGAATCTGAGGAGAAGAAATCAAAGTAAAGTACTGGGTCATCAATAGGATGGCTTATGAGAGACCAGATGTAATTAGTGTCTGAACCTCCCCTGGTGTATATGAACACCAGGAAGTCTGTGATAGCCTAAGTGAATCAGACTGTTGGTGTAATTTCACCTTGATACAGCCTGTAGAAATGACCTGCCTTTGAGCTCGAATTGCTATGAGACTTTCATTTGAATTCAAAGTGGACACTGCACTTTCTACCACAGCAGGGCCTTATACACCCCATAGTAGTTCAGACTCTACCCAAACTCCAAACTTGAACCTAACGTAGTAAAGAATGTGACTGAACAACAGCTATTATTCAATCCAGAATGGTCTCTCAAATGTGTGGAGTTGATAATGCAAATTAACATCTCAAAAATCCAACCAGCCTGCTCCTCCTTCCTAAAAACTTCCTTTGAGGGCTGGTCAACATGGTTACAAAAACAGGCATATCTCAGGAGCAGAACAAGAAAGGAAGGAGCCAGCTCTCCTGGTGCCTAAAACCAGGGACACCAAGAATTCAGTTTCCTTAGGTCATTTTCCAAGCTGGTTGGCTGAACACCCAGGCAATGGCTGGTAAAGGGTGCTGAACTGCAGGTGGTGAATTAACCCAAGCAAGGAAGGTGATTTTCTTCATTTATAGCTATCCCTTTTCCTGAGATTTGGATCAGTGATTGTCCCAGTCTGAGGCGGTTGGATTCTGCTTAAAAGAGGTAGAGAGAGAGACCCCCCCTCACAGCTCAGCAGCAGGCTGTAGGATTTTGAGCATCACTTTTGTGCTGAGTGTTTCAAGTAGCAGAAACCTGATCCCAGTTTCTTCTGAGGCACTGCAATGAATTTAGGCTCTTCTCTCAGACTTCCCCTTCATTATTTACTTGAGGCTTGGACCTGAAGCTAGGGGCAAGGTGGGTGAGGTTTTGTAGACCAGGAGAGACATTCCTGCTTGCCACACATCTGGGAAATCAGGTGCTTTGCAGAGGGAAGGAGAGGTTAGATTTCCTGAGGTCTCTACATTTCAGAACAAACATCTGCTTCAAGTATGACCTAAACCTCTGTCAGATACACTTGTGAAGTGTGTCTGAATTTGCAGTGTGAGCCCAGCACATCCCTCTGGCAGGGAGGGATGGTCATGGACTGAAAGCAGTTCCTGTTCCCCATAATAAACATCTAACTGGCATTTTAGGGACAAGATTAGGAGTTTTAAATGGAATTGATTCAGAAATACTGATGAATAGACTGGTCATGCAGCAGGTAGCCTAACAAAATTGAAGCAGCCTTTATAGTAATCTCTATTGGCATTAGGAACTAGCCAGTGACAGATTTCAAAGTACTGCCAAAGTAAGGAAGTATGAAAAGGTCGGGGACTAAGACCACAAGTTGATAGTAGAAGCACTTAGTATAGTTCAAGATAATGTGTCTTTAGCTTTCAGTTGTATACAAGCACAGTTATGGGTGCAGGCAACAGCAGCTCTGATCATACGGGAAGGAGGTGAAGGTAATTTTCCAGCTGAAATTCAGAAAATTGTGTGGGACAATGCAATTGATTTTGAAAGAAAGTTTCAATCCTGGTGGACTATGGTGAATTTCACCTATGATCCTGTTTCTAATGTAGAAACTGCCTTTGTGCTTACCATACGTAATGCCACTGTTTATGTTATCCATCCCCTCTTTGCCCTAGGATTAAACCATGAAAAAACAATACTCTATCCTTCAGAACATAGAGTGTGGGAACGAAAGATGAATGGAAAGTGGCAGACAGTAAACTTAGAATCCTGCATTACTAGAGAACAGATGGGATTCATTTGTGAAAGGAATACTATTAATGCTCAGGATGTGTGTTTGGACACTGAACAGAGTATTTGTCACTTTGAAGTTCATCCAGTCACTGACCAGAAAACTGTGCTCGTATATACTGGAAAAGGGTGTGTGTCTGAGGACTGCCTGTGCTGCAGTAAAAATTGATAGCAATGATGTTATTCTGTCTAGTAGAAATCATTCTAACTTCTGTATTTGTAATTTTGTTAAGATTATCGGGTGTGATTTTTCATACTTGGCCCCAGTGACATCCCACCAGCTGATTAAAGGCAATTACACGATGTATCACAGACTACCACCTACCCCTATTGGGATGAACCTTACATTAGTGAAACAATTAATTAAGCACCAAGACCTATTGGAAATCCTGAAGGAAATCCAAGAAAGTGGAAAGAAAACCTTAATTACTGTCCAACACGATACAAAGGAGATAACCAGAGTTCTACAAAGAATAAAACAAAATACGGATCATCACTGGTGGGATGTGATCTTTGGGCGGTCACCAACTGGGAATGGAATCTTTAATAAGTTATGCTACCCCATTGTAGTTTTACTAATATTAGTTGGGATAAGTTTAGGATTATCTATTACATTGTTAATTTGGAACTGTAAAATGCTACAACGAATAGCTGTACTAACCTCTTTGTCAAATGTACATGGTGAAGCATTAAAAGACACTTATTGTCATGGAGGTTTCCCTTAAGTAAAAGAATTTACTTATTTCCTAGGAAAGGGGGGAATGAGACAGAGTAGGGATCCATTCTGAATTAGGTGAAATGTCTGGAAAGGGTGAAAAGTCTGTGAGGCCAAAGCTGAAGGAAAAGCCACATTCCAGAGACAACAAGGAGACAGAGAAAGAAAAACAGAAAAGACCACAAGGTCAATTTGCCCCCGACCTAGAAATTCCTTTGATAAAGAAGAACTGGTGCAAAATGTCACGCGGAATGAATCTGTATGAACTTATTGTGAAACTGTATGCATATGCATTTGGAAGGGGGATAAAAGAAGACCCGAGGTCTTCAGAGGTACGCATGCCTTTTGGGAGGGCTTGCATCTGGCGCGTGTCGCAATAAAAGCATACCTGGCTTTACAACTTTTACAAAGTTGTGAGGTTTCTTCTTTTCTCCGCAAAACAGCTCCCTCCGTGGGAGACACGTCCCGAAATCTGGGAGCGGCTGCACGGGGTGCCCATGGTGGGGAAAGGGCAGAGGGGGAGCAAGGCTGCCATGGATCCCTTCCCGCTGCTCCAGGCTCTGCTCTGACATGGGGGACCCTGGCTCACTCTAGGATCTCTCCCAGGTCTCCTCCCACAGCTTCATCCCACAGCTCAGCCCTAAGGGCCAGACCGATATTAGGAATTTCACAGCCTACCATTGGTGACTCATAGTCAGAATGCACAGGAAAACTCTAGCTGTGTTTCAAAATACCAGATGCTTTGTTGTTTCCTTCCCACTGCAGATTTTCCCTTGCCCCAGCCTCAGCCCCTGGCAGCCTGCCTGGATGTTCTCCCCACGCCGCTTCTGCAATCCCACTCATCCCGGTCCTGCTGGTTATGTGGGCAGTTCTTCGGGCCACTGAGGCCCTGTTCCTCCTTTGTTTGTGAGCATGTCCGAGTGAGAGATGATTCAGGGGCTCAGCACCAAGGCCTCCAGCAGCAGTGGTCAGTTCCTGAGCGCACTTGGGGGCCACAGGCAGCTGCCCATGGCTCTGGCAGGGATGTGAAGGGGAGGCCGTGCAGGGGAGCAGCCCCCACGCCCCAGCCCTGCCCATGGGGGCCTGCAGCCCGTGGGATGGAGCAGCTGTTTCTGGGGTGACAGAGCCAGCAGCTGGGCAGTGCAGCACACACTGCACACATCTACTGCAGGGATATGTTAGCAGCATTGTGTATACAGGCACTCCAAACTGAAAAAATTCAGGCTAAGTGTAGCTTAATTTCAGAGGCATTAGGGAAGAATTATTACCGCTGCTTTCCTGGCTGAGGTTTTGGAACATTATACTTTTCTTTTAATACTTTTATAAAAACAATCTGTGAGTCTGGAAAGGGAGTTTTTCAATCACAAGGGTTCTTGCTTCACTCCAGGAAAAGTGTAATTCAGTGTACCAGGGAGATTTTCTCTTAAAATATTGCTGAGTTCTCATGCTGCCACTCATTAGTAGAGATGAAATAATTTCTCACTGTTTATGTTTGATTTTTGTTTGGAAACAGTAGGGAAAAAATGTACCCACTGTCAAGATTTGGTTCATGTGGATCAGTTATTATTTCAGCTGCCTAAGTTGAGGGTGGAATTCACAGAGGTTATCCCAGGCAGAATCTGGTGCTGATGCTTGTGCCATTGGAGTCTGGAGTGGGCTCTTTCCTAGCACAACTCGCCACACTGAGCTGCTGGGCATATCTCATTTGTTTTATGGTTTTTTCTACTAAGAGCAGCCAGCATCATTTAACAGTACCTAAAACAGATTTGTTGGTTCCTCTGAATCAATTCAAACTGTGAGTTTGAGTTTCTCCAGGTTTCAGCCTGGAGAAAAGGAGGCTCAGGGGGAGCCTCGTGGCTCTCCACAAGTCCCTGACAGGAGGGTGGAGCCAGGTGAGGCTCTGCTCCCATGGGAACAGGGACAGGACAAGAGGAAAAGGTCTCAACTTGCACCAGGAGAGGTTTAGATTGGAAATAAGGGAACATTTCTTCTTGGAAAAGGTTGTAAAGCATTGGAACAGGTTGCCCAGGGCACTGGTAGAATCACCATCCCTGGAAGAGCTCAGAAGACATGTTGATGTGGGACTTGGGATGTGGTTTAGTGGTGAACATAGTGATGGTGGTGGCTGATGGTTGGAATTGATTTTTGTGAAGGTCTTTCCAAACTTTAGGATTTTCTGATTCCATGATTCTAAACAAGCCAGTGATAACATAATCTAATCTCTCTTGGTGTACATGACTTGGTTCACTCTCTGATGTTTTCTCCACATCCATCTGCCAATGCATCTTCCAGCACATGGAAGGAACAAACCAGGTGTGAAGACTGGAGAAGGAAAATGAGCACACATCACTTCCTTGGGAAAAGAAGAGAAGATCCGGCAACTTCCAGAGGGGAGGGGAAACACAAAAAAAGGTTTGAGAAGCTGAAGTAGTGGCAGAGGTACCAGGGAGAAGAAATAAGAGGTGAGAGAAATGGTGGCAATGAATTGCAGGGCAGGCAGAGGACACCAGTGACCCCAGCAGTTTAGCACCTCCTGGCCATTAGGCAGCTGACCCCAAAAGTTCATCTCTGCTCAAAGGGCATGCACAGCCTCACCCACCCAGTACAGGTGCAGGAACTGCATGAGGAAATGGGAGGGGAGTGTCATAAACAACCTAAATACTGTCATGCATTTCCAGCAGGTTTTGCAGCCTGTACTGAGCATCCCAGTCCTGGTTGCATTGTTTCCAGACACCAACACCATTAGATCAGAGGGAGCTGATTAAATCAGTTGTTAAAATAATAAAATCATTTGAATTTGAAGTCAAGTCATTTGAATGATAAAGACCATTTAAATCTTGCTGCTCAGAAGGCAGAAGATTGGGCTGAAGCCAGAGCTCTGAGGAGCAGCCAGATAGGGACAGGTAGAGCCAGGGAATGATAACATGACACCCACCTCAGTTTGGGAAGAATCATTTGCCCAGCAGGAGCCCAGCACCAAAGCAACATCCCTGGAAACTCAGCTTCATAAATAGCAGGGAGTTCATTCATAGAGCAAAAGATTTCCTGGCCTTATTTACCCTTCCAAATTTGCTGCAGCTCTTCATTTCAAAAGTCATGGGAGTACCCTATGCTGGAAGGCTTGTCCTTCCCCTGCTCCTGGCTCTGCACCAAGATGTTCTCTGTTCTGCTGCTGACCAATGCACCTCCTGGTTCCCTATCACTGAAGGAAAAGAAATCTATTTACAAGACACAAACAGCTTTGTGTAAATCACAGCCATGGGCTGCCAATTGTGTGCTCTCCCAGCCCAGCAGTGCCTCCTTCCCCCAGCACAGAGTGCTGCACTAGTGCAGCTCCAGGCGCTTGTTGCTATTAGGTCATGTCACCAGGGACTGGAAAGCACCGGACTATGCTCTGTGTCTTAAAATCCAGATGTGCGATGATTATCTCACGATAGCCATCATAGATCCTGTGGTAATGCTATTTCTAATCATTTAGCCTTCAGGAGTTCTTAGGCTGGGATGAGCCCATGCTCCGAGCTGGAGCAAACTGTGTGCTCCGGTCTACTGTGTGAAACAATCACTGTGGTCCTAGTGCTGCCTCCTCCCTGAAAAGATGGAGCTGTTACATTCTCCTGAGTCCACATGGTGGAACCAGATAATTTCTAGTTGGGAGGATGTACAGCAATGCTCAAACCACTAATATCACTAAATATAGTTGCATGAAATTAAAGAATACACTTACTTTCAATTACACTCCCCTTTTTTACCACCTGGTTACTTGATAATATGTTGTTACAGTTCTTTCCCTACATCTCTTCTTTCTATATGTGGACCATCTCAGGGCTGCAGCAGGAGTGGAAGCACCCGGGCAAATGACTCATCTCCCTCAGGCCAGACGTGGATTTTGACCCAGCAAACCAGAGGAACACTGACATAAAGGTGGAGTTTTGTGTTATTCAGGGAACAAAACATCACAGCAAATGACTGCCTGGAGTTTGGTGTGTTTCCTAGAAGATTTGCAAAGTAAGTGTGAAGGAAATGTCCTTACTGTTCATCACAGAAGGTCAAGTGTACAAACACCTGCAGCTGCAGACATCACAAAGATGCCGTGTTTACAGCAGGCACTGCCCCATTCTGCTTCTGGGAGTCTCTAGCCCCAAAGAGAGCTCGTTCAGGCTGGGGGAGATTTCAAGAGACAGCAGGAGGCTCCCTTTTTCTCTATGCTCTCCCTTGCTTTATGCTTCTTAAAAATCCCTCCCCTCTTCCCACTAACTGTGCAGGCACTGTTGGATGCAGCTTCCTGCAGCAGATTTCTTCTTGCTGTGACAGTGCCAAGCTCCCAGGGCCCTGCAGGAGGGACCTCTGTGAGCAGTGGGATTTACACTCTTTAACAGCAGCCATGTCCCAGTGAAGCGGTTAAGCTGGGCAAGGATTGTCCTTCTCGGACGGCCCGGCCAGCTATCCAGCATCGCTCGCAGCAGAGCAGCACTGTCCCGATCTCCGTGGCTGTGGACAGCGCCTGAGGCAAACGCCCTGTGCTGTGACAGCAGCCACACCTTGCGGCGGGACGTGGCACGGCTTATGGCTGCAGCCAGCAGAAAAAAGAGAGCGCTGTCCAGCTGCGGGGAATCCAGGCTCACTGGGTCCCAGGGGAACCGACAGCCGGACAGGGAAGGGGGGAGACGCTTGCAACAGCTTCTAAGGAGGGAGGGAGACAGGGGAGGAGTCGACCCTCTGGCGAATAGAGTTTCAGAGGGGAGCGGGATACAAAAGATTGACTTAGGGAGAAGCCCAATGGGGATAACTTGAGGGTGGGGCCCTGGTCCCTGAACCAATCACTCAACGCTCTCGCTGGAAGTTTCTAGTGAGAAGAGTGGGAGCGCCGAGTGATGGACAGGGCACTGGGGAGGGATTTGAGAAAGGATACATTAGTGTCCAAGGCAACTGGGAAGGAGTTGGGATAACTGGCATCACAAGGGAAGGGGAAGATAACCAGCGCAGAACCATTACATGATAGCGGGAACAGAAAGTCCAACTTCTACAGAAACAGCACAACATCCCGGGACAGTCCTGGCACTGCAAACATGTTTTCCCTCTGCAGTTTGCAGTAACAGTCAAGGAGCATCCAAACTCTTGCAAAGCAAAGCTTGTTTAAAGGATGGGTTTAGTGCCAATGAGCTTCCAAGGACTCCTCCTTTGAAGCAGCCTATGCAGGGGGACTCTGAAGTGTCCCTGTACCCTCCGAGTTTCAGACAGAGCTGGGAAAACATGTGACCCTCCGCTCACCGTCCCCAAGAGCAGACAAGATGCCGTCCCCCTTTCCCGGAGCTGGGGGAGGGAAAGGAGGCTGGAATGGCAGTGATGGGTGGGTTTGTGGCCGTCCCATTTCCATCAGTCTCTGCCTTCCCCCACTGGCCTCGCGGGTGCTCTGCAGCTTCCCCCCCGTGAGAATACCCTCTGCCCCTGTGCAGAATTCAGGAGTAATGCACAGTCTCTCCCCTTCCCAGAAATCAGGCTGTGTGAGTGTGTTTGCATATGTGCACATGCCAAGTTTTAGCCCAAAGAGAATTTTATAGCTGACTTACAACCCCCTGAAATAATTTTATTATGGAAGCAGTGACATACCTTGATAGTAATGCACACGCACCACTCCAGTGCCGGGGGTTTATAGGGTGTTTACCAGGTGTGTGTGCAGGAGGTGACATCCCCAGCACACGCAGAGCTGGCAGTACCTGGCTGGAACCCTTCCAGCGAGGGGCTGGTGGCCCCAGGGTGTCTGGCAGCACTGTGGAGGTGGCTCCTCACACAGCAGACCTGGGAAAGGGACAAGGACATGAGTTCAAATAGCTCACGGCAATGGTTGGCAGGTGCTCCTGAGAAATTCTTCTCCTTAGTTCTGATGGGCAACAACAAAACAAATTTGGTGGGTGCAGCTTGATCATCTTGAGGTGAGCTCAAAGCAGAGCTCTTCCTCCAACCCCTGCTGGAGATTATCTGCTCTGTAGTGCGGCCCACTGGCCTCAGAGCCTTGTAGCAGTGTGTTTCTGCTGCCACGGGCCATGAAATGAGATGTCCTGGCTGGTGCAGTTGTGTTTGGGGGAGCTGGGACACCTCTGAACAGCCAGGACACTCAGGAGCATCACTGGGGACCAAGTATTAATTAGAATGTAAAATTTCATCTGCAGTCATCTTGCATTACTGCTGTTAAGAGGACAAATCTTCCATTGCCCTGTCATTTCTGAGTGTGCAGAGTCATGGCTAAAGCTGGCCTGGAGACAAGAAAGAGGAGTTTTGGCCAATTGGCCACTAATTCATGTGTGAGTGGTATTCAGCACCCAATTGGCTTTGCAGAACCAGTAAAGGTGAGAGGCTATTGTAAACCTTAAAAAACATGTTTGTGCTACAGCACTTGATTCCAAAATTGTCCTAGAAAAGAACAAATACACCTTTGTGAAAAACATTGTGTGGTTTCTATTGCCCATCCCTCTACTGTGTGAGAAGCTGCCTGGAGAGCAATACTTGTTCAGCTGATGTTCTGAAGGGATTGATTCAGAAGCTATGACAAAAATGCAGAATGAGCAAAAGACCAGCTTCAGTTTATAGAGTCAGGCATCACAAAAGCTGGAAAGAATCTCCAAGGCAAGTGAGTCCAGTCTTTGACCTGATATCTGCACTTAGCTGATCCGCAGGGATCTCTGTGATGCCATTTTTAGTGAGTGCACCTATGGAGTTTATGGGGTGAGCACAGGAAACAGAGCCCAGATTTGACACATGAACAAAATATGTGGGATTTCAAACTCCCCACAGCCCTCGGGTCACCTGTGCAGCTGCTCACCTCTTGCCTGGCACCAGCTGCTGTGAGCACCACAGAGACACAGGATTTTAGCCTCCAAAGGCCTCTGTGGTTTGACTCTCTCATCTGTGTGTCACAGGGCCCAGAAGATCAGCTCTCTGCTGCAGGGAACTGGCAATTCATCTATTTAGCACTTTCCTGGCAGTGCAAGAGGTAAGAATGGGAGAGGTGGAAAGCAAAGTACAGCTTCATCATTTCTGGTAAGATCAGATGAAAATACTGAGGAGTTATTTTACGTGAGAATAGGGAATAATTTTAATATTCAATATGATTAATTTACAACAAATTCTAAGTAGATTAGCTGTACATACACCATGTTTCTATCCCTGGATGATCATTTATCCACATGACATTGCAAAAGAACAATTAGAGCAGCATTCCCTGTGCTCTGATAATACTCTCTGGTGTTCCCAGGCTCAGGCTGCTCAAGTGAACGATGCATGGGCTGTGCAGCAGCTGAGCGTGGCTGTAACAGCATCGTGGAGTCACGACGCATCATGCAGGAAAGCCTGGGGCTCCTGTGCCAATAGAGTTTCAGGGCAAAACTTGTAGTAAGCTGGTGTTTTCTTGCTTATAGTCTTTTCCTCCTGGCTCTTAAATAGTGGCCAGAGGATGAGGTTGGTTGTAGCCTGGTTTGTCTGCAGTTCCAAAGCAATGCATCACTCTGCAGTCCTGTGAGGGAAGCCTTTGGTATCTTTCCAGTCTTTAGTTTTCCTCAATTATTCATCTGAGGGTTGCTTAATTACTAAGTCTCCTACTTTTAGATAATATGGGGAGGCGTGAAGGAATGCTGTTCAGACACAAACTGGTCCCTTTTCAGCTTCAAAGGGCAAATAGAAATTCTCTCCCTGTTCTGTCTCTCGGGCTGCGGTGACACCAATGGCTCTTGCTGAGCTCTTGCCAAGGCTGTAGCCAGGGCACAGCCCTTTCCCATCTCCTCCTGGGCAGCAGGAGCACTCTGGGACTGGTTGTGAGAGCTGTGTCCTGAGAGGAGTGCAGGCAATGCGTGCAGGAGGAACCCGTGGTGGATTCTGTGCGTCATATTTCAGCAGACATTCACTGCAGCCTGCTGCAGAGTGAGACAGTTCCTGGTGTCTGTGTAAACAGGTACTTGGTCAGATGTTAAGAAGAAATTCCTCCCTGTGAGGGTGGGCAGGCCCTGGCACAGGGTGCCCAGAGCAGCTGTGGCTGCCCCTGGATCCCTGGCAGTGCCCAAGGCCAGGCTGGACACTGGGGCTTGGAGCAGCCTGGGACGGTGGGAGGTGTCCCTGCCATGGCAGGGGTGGCACTGGGTGGGCTTTGAGGTCCCTCCAGCCCAAACCAGTCTGGGATTCTGTGATTATTCTGTCTTTATTTTCACTTGTGAATTGATTCCAAGTCTACAGTGGTTTCAATGCCTGAAACCACTCACTGGGGCTGCTCTGTCCCTGTGTGCACCTGGAGGAGGAGATGGTGAGCACGCAGCTTACAGTCCTGCTGCCCTTTCTCCCAAAACTATAAACACCAGGCTTTTCTCAAGTTTTCTATTTTCATTCCACTCTCACCCCTCAAAGTCTTGCCTATTTGTCAGTCCTTGAATAAGCCCCATTTCTCTCTGGCATGGTGGGAATGTGCAGGATTTCTGCTGGGTGCCTTGATGCCTATAGGTTTTGGGGTCAATGAGCTTCTGCAGAGCAGTGCTCATGCTGGAAGTTAAACCTTGTCTTTAAAGAGTCTGGAAGAGCAGTAAGGAGGATTTTAAGTTCCTCACAGCAGAAGCTGTGTCCACTTGGCACCTACAGCCATTCCAAGGCAGACTGTGAAGTCTCCAGAACAGTTTGATGATGCAGTGTTAAAACAACTTTCTGCCAGTGCTGGTAAACTGCCATGGCTTGGCTGAACTACCTATAGCTAAAGAACCACATAAGAATTTGCATTTTCAGAGGGAATTTCCCGTGAAGTCTGAATGCGCTTTTTTAGTGACAGCAGCCTATTCAACACTGCCTTGGCTCACCTGAAGCACTCTTGGCTTTCACTGAGTGTCCATGTTCAGATTGTGGCTGTTGAATTATCAGAGAAGCTGTTCCTTGTTCTCCAAGAAACTGTTCTGAATTCTCCACTAAATGCTAAGCAGAGCTCTTGTGCTGCCATTTTTGGTGAGGTTTCAAATGGTTTATTTTTGTGCTATGATGAATTTTGATAATTACTATAAGTATGCTATTAGTCAAAATGAGGGAGAAAGAAATCCAATTATTAAACTAGACTGCTGTGACTGGAATCTACAGCTGATACATTAAAGCCCAACTGTCATGCTTAATAAATAACTCAACCCGCAGGCAATACTGGAAGAGAAAATTAACATTAATAATGAGATAACTGATCATTATTTCTTTTTCCTCCTACCATTTGAAAAATATGTTGCAGTATATCAATAAAACAATAATTTTACATCATATACACTGCGTACTTTCAGCAGTGCTTTCTCCTGCTTTCCCAACACCACTTTTATGGAATTAATGCTTTTTTCCAAGTCTTCCTTTGCTGCCTCGGGCTGTATAAGGCCTGAGAGAGCCAGTACAGGTTGAAAATGTTACTCAAAATGCCCTGTTTGCACCTGAACCCAAGAGGAATGATCCACATCCCCACTGACCTATTTGTGAGGACTTTCTGAGCACTCTGAAGCTTCTGATTCAGCTTCTCACTCAGCACAGCTCCTCCTCCTGCTGCAGCCGAAATCTTGGCATTGTGGTAGAGTAAATGCCCCTCAAACCCAGTGGGTTGGGAGACAGTTCTCTGCACAGTAAGGCACCTGCCCACCCTGAAAGGTGTGCTGATATCACCTGGAGAGCCCCACCTTTGGTGGAGAAGCTTCATGACCAAGCTTTTCCCCAAATTATTTCAGAAAATGGTGTCTTTCAGTGATAAATGTTTTTGCAGACAGGATGGATAGGTTCTGCTTAAGCAGTGCCCTCAGTCACATGTGGGAGCAGCGTCACAGGCTGTGCCACCCAACAAAGCCCAGCAGGCCGGGAGGAGAGCCCGGGGGCAGCAGGAAGCTGAGAGAAGGCCCTGCTCTAGAACTGAGGGACTTCCACCAGAAGCAAACAAAGATGGTAACTTGAAGGGATTCCCTCTGTGCTCAAAGTTTGTCTGAGAAGACTAAGACGGGAGCTTGTCAAAAATCCCAGGAAATATCTGGGAAAGGGTTTTATGTATGTTGGTTGTGACTAGGTACAAAGCTCCTGCGGGAAAAGAGCCTCTGCAGCAGGCTGGCTGGCTGAAGGGGTCTTACTTCTTCCTAGAATAAAGATTACCACTGAAATGCAATTTTATTTTTTATTGTAAAAGGGGAAAATATTTTCCAGAACTCTAAAACCAGTTTCAAAAATACAGATGTGTTGGAAACTGGAATGAAACATTTGGGGATTTCTCTCTACAAAAGATATTTCTAAATATTTCTAAGAATGAAAAGTGAAGACAAAATGAGGTCATTTTTCCTGGATTCTAAAACTACTTACAAAAATCTTTCAACACTATAGTAATTGGGAAGATATATTTGGGGATGTTTCTCTACAGAAAATATATTTTGAAATATTTCTACAAATTTCTAATCTCTAAAACTGAAAAACTAAGCAAATGGGGTTTCTTTTTCTCGGGGGCCCCATGCGGCTGCCTGCCCCCTGGGCTCCCCCAGCCCTCGGGACCCCGCCGCTGGTCACAGCAGCCCCTGCCTGGCTCCTGCCTGCCCACACAGTGGGCATCCACGGCTGCTCCTGGCCATGGAGCTCAGCCAGTGCTGCTGCCAGCTGGGCTTTGCTGCTGCTGCCACCTGGACACTGGGTGTCAGCTCCATCTCTTTATTGCAATAGAAGAAGGGGCCTTCAGCTACTCCTGCAGAGGTGGGTCAATGTCTGTGTTGTTTAGAGGGCATGGCCAGGGGTCTTGGGGGCAGAGGAAAGGACATGTTGGACTCAGGAGGGGCTGGATGGTGCTGGGCTGCTCCTTGAGTCTCTAAAAGAACTTGGGAGTGGATTGGGACGGGACAGAGGAAGATCAAAAAAGAGATAAAGGCAGCTCAGGGATACGCACGGGCAGAGGAGGTGGCAGTTGTGAGGAATGAAATCGTGGGGATGAGAGCTCTTTTTCAGAGTAGTAATTGGTAGTTGATGTTAATGAAGTTGATAAGGTCTTAATTTGAAGTGTTGGTCTGTTGTTAAACATTGAATGTTAGAGTTCTAGGACTTGCCTTCAGTTGCCGTTGCTAACTGTTACTGTTTTACCCTGTATTTGTATCTCTCCTCGTCATACTCTGTATTTGTACCCCTTGTTAGTCTTTTGTTAAACTTTGAATGTTAGTATTCGAAGACTTGCCTTTAGTTGCTGCTGTTCGATGTTGCTATTTTACCCTGTATTTGTATCTTTCCCCGTTGTACTCTGTATTTGTTCCCCTTTCCATCTCACCTGGGATTTGTATCCATTCCCCTCGGGAACCACTTCCCCTACTCCACTGCTCCCAGGAGGACTTGCACCAGGGCTGAATTTAAATGAGAAGCAGTGGGAACTATATGAACCCTCTCAAAACAATGAACTAGCACACAAACTTTGACTTTAGCCCATCAGAACCACACTAAGTCACCCACTCTTGGCCAGAGCCAGATTTCATCCTGTCACCATAATTTTGATAGTGCCCAGCTTGGAAGATACCCCTCGGCTGTGAGCCAATATTTGCCTTCTGAAGGACTCTCGTGAGGATGGAAGCCCCAGCTCTGCTGAGAGACAAAGCTGCACTCCTCCTCCTCAGCATCGTCCAGTGGGAGCAGTGGCGGTGTGCGCGACCCCTCGGGTTCCCCACCCAGAGCTGACTTTAATAAAGGCCTTTTGAAAGGAGCTGCTCTCCTGGCCCTATTTATCACAGCTTGGGGACTCCTCTGGGATAGTCACATCTGAAGAGGACCGAGGACAGGAGGGCCACCCACCCTTTTGGGCCTCCAGGGAACAGCTGGCTACGCCGGACCTGGGAAGACAGCCTGGGACTGGTGACACAGAGGACCTGGGAAGAACCGGTGGCGGGAGTTGGAGGCGAGCGAGTGGCGAGTGAGTGAGACGGGGGCCGACAGCTCGGACCCCCAATGTCAGTGAGGGCCCCAAGTACCACGTTTCTGGACTCTCCCGAGGGGGCCAGCCGGGAACGGGGGGAAGTGAGTGGAATCGGTGGTTGAGGCGCCTCCAAAAGGGGTAGGACCCCCCCTCCTGGTTAGGAGGGGTGCAAGGGAGGGGCCAGAGGGACCCCCATTGGGATATAACGCTCAGCCTAGGGATGCAGGGGAGGGGCCAGAGGGAGCCCCATTGGGACCTAACCCCAGACCTAGCCTAGGGGTACAAGGGAGGGGCCAGAGGTAGCCCCGTTGGGACCTAACCCCTGGGAAGTGAAAGGTCAAGCCCATGAGTGTGGGTGAGGTTTCCCTCCTTTTCCCGAGTATGTGAGTAAATTCCCCATACTTACCAGTGTGAAAGTGAATGACTGCTTGAGCAGTAAAAGAATATTAAGTGTTGTTTTGCCCGTCTGTAGTTTTCGTTCGGATTGGGGCACCTTAAGATTTCAGTTAAGAACCAAATTAGAGTCAGTATGGGAAAGTGTTTGAGTAAAAGAAGATTTGGAGGGGAAGATGAGAAAAAAGAGAAGAATATTCCCCCTGATAGTCCTCTTGGACAGATGCTAGATCAATGGGACACTCAGGAGGCCACAAAAGGCTTAGAAAAAATAAAAATGATTCACTATTGTATGGAAGTCTGGCGTAAGTTAAACCTGCAGGGGGAGTGGCTGTGTGTCCTGGGTTGACTATATGATGCTTTTATCCCCAATCGTCTCATTCTGTTTATGTTGAATAATAAGTTTTGTACCTTTAAGAGTGTTCCAGAGAGTGAAGGGGGGGGGGAAGAAGAAGCACGCAGTTTGTTTTCAGACACTGCACTCCTCTCCACATTCCTGCTCCTGGACTGTGTTGTCTGCGGACAGACAGCAGGACAGAGCTCTTCTTTTGCTTTTTTAGTTAGTTCTAGCTAGCTGAGGCAGAGAAGTTCCCTGGACTTTGTTTTTTTCCTTTTTCTTTGGACCTCTTGAAACTGCTCTGGACTGAGCACCCAGGAGAGCACCGGCAGCTGCAGCTGTGGCCCACTGGGCCAGGCCTGGCCTGCGACAATTCCAGCACTGGAGGGACTGATCAGAGACTGAGTGAGCTGAGCTTCAACCCGGGGTTTTCTCAGTTTGTCATCTCTTTTAGAGTGGAAAGGGGTCTCATTGTTTGATATTGTTTTGGGTTTACTGTTTAATAAACTGTTTAATAAACAGGTTTTTTCCACCTTTCTCCAAAGAGGTAATTTTTCCTCCCGGGCCAGTTGGGAGGAGGGGCCGATTGGATCTGCGTTTCCCACCAGAGCTCCTTTGGGGGATTCTTCCCCAAATTTACTCTAAACCTGGACAAATACATGAATTGGCGCCCAACGTGTGGCTGGAAAAGGTGGAAAAAAGCTCTATTAATTGTGTGTTGGTTGTTGTTAAAGCAGTTAGTAGCCATGCTGCTTGAACCCTGATGTCTCTGGTTGTGGAAGCCTTTGTGTGGCTCTGGGCTCTAGACCTTTTTGAGGTTTCAATACCTTTCTGGTCACTAGGATTATTGTCCTTAACAAGTAATTTTTATGGTAGAGGGGTACAGATTGGAATACCTGCTGTGCTGGCCTTGGTCATAATGATTTATAAAGCGTTTACAAAGGTACTGGCCTCTCTTTACGATATGTATGGTTTATGGTTTCTTCATCCTACCCTGCATCCCAATTCCAGTAGTAGGTTTTGGGAATTTATTAGTAATTACACTCAGTCTGTTAGAGGAGGAGCCAAGAATGAGACTTTCCAGCCTTCCCTTTCCTTCTTCTCCTTTGGATAGGTTATGTCACTTTTTGAGAATGTTCAGTTTCCCCTGAATGTTAAAGAGACCATCTTTCTGGTATTTAATCTGGTAAGCTTCCTCTATATGGTCTGCAGCTTCTCTAGAATGAGGGCTGAGATATCCAGAGGAGCTAGTGAGACCCCTGGCCCAGAAGCAGATGCAGGCTTGAAAAATCCTGAGTGTTGTGGAGAATAGGAAAATGTAGGCCAAACCCTGAAGAAATTTTCTGATCCTGTAGACTGGGATTTTCCACGGGACCAAATTCAGAACGCAGCAGAAGTGGGGAAATACCTAAAAGAGAAGTGCCATGACGATTCTAAGGAGAAAAGGCTCATTGCAATAAGCTGGGCCCTGGCCTATGCTTATCGCACACTGTTAGATAGTGTAGGGCAGCAGACAGAGGCAGGAGGGCAGGGAGATAAATCAGCTATCCCAGTCACTCAAGCTGTAGCCAACAGCCCAGGCTCGAAGCCAGCAGACAAACCAGACAGTGAGCCTAAGCCAGCATTTAAACCCATGGCTGTTGCGACCAGTACTAGAAGTGGGAAATGCACAGAAAAAACTAATCAACCAGTGGATGATGATGATGATGATGGTGATACAGGAGAAGGAACCTCGATGCCTCCTGACGTAAAATCAGGAGTCAAAGGAGCAGGTGAAAGATCAGACACAAATATTGAGTCTTATTCCCTGAAGGACCTTTGTGGCCTAAGGAAGGATCAGGCGACCTGATGAATCCATAATTAGTTGGCTGGTCCATTTCTGGGATGCTGCAGGTGAGGCTACAATTCTGGACGGCACTGAAGCCAGGCATTTGGGATCCCTGTCACAGGATCTTGTCATAGACCAAGAAATGATGAGTGGGGCTAACCCTCACAGCCTCTGGGAACGGGTCCTTAGAAGTGTAGCACAAAGATACCTGTGTGCAGACGATCTCTATATGCAGCAAACCCAGTGGAAAACCATAGAGCAAGGGATTCAGTGCTTGAGGGAAATGGCAGTGGCCGAGATTGTCTTCTCAGATGATGGAAACATTGTAAATCCAGACTTGGTACCATGCACATCAGTGATGTGGAGAAAACTTGTATGACTTGGGCCACGAGAAAACGCTTCTGCTTTAGCCATAATGAAGCGGGATGATGGTGAGGAGACTGTGCTTGACATGGCAAGGAAGCTCCGAGCATATGCAGATGCTGTACATGGCCCGACACATGCCAGAATCGCAGTGGTGGAAACATGTCTGCAAAAATTAGAAGACAAGATGGGGGAGGGTCACAAGAAACTGAGGGAGGAGATTAAAGAGGGCTTTCTCCAAATCTCAGCAGTACAGATCAGAGATTCTGGTACCCAACACAGACGTTCCCCAGATGGCGAGAGAAGGAACACCCCATGAGCTGAGCTGTGGTTCTACCTGCGTGATTGTGGAGAAGACATGGGGAGATGGCATAGAAAACCTACCACTGCTCTGGCACAATGGGTGCATGAACTGAAGACTCAGAGAGGAAGTTCCAAAAGGGAAGCAGCTCCGGTGGCCAGTAACCGAACTGTCACATATGATGATAATGACAATATTTTTGCTCCCCTTGAAGGAACCTCCAAGACATATGCCCAGGGAAAGAAGGATAACCAGGCTTAGAGGGGCCCTGCCTCTAGCCAGGTAGAGTCTGGGGAAAACTGTGTTTTTTGGACTGTGTGGAATTATTGGCCTGGCACATCTGAATTACAAGAATACAAAGCTTTGTTTGACACTGGTGCACAATGTACATTAATCCCATTGAGACATATGGGGACAGAGTCCATTTCTATTGCTGGTGTGACAGGGGGATCACAGGATTTTACTTTGGTGGAAGCTGAGGTGAGGCTGACTGGAAATGAGTGGAAGAAACACTCTATTGTGACTGGCCCAGAGGCCCCATGTATTTTGGGCATAGACTACCTTCGAAGTGGGTACTTCAAAGACCCAAAGGGACTCAGATGGGCATTTGGAATAGCTGCTGTAGAGACAGAGGGTGTCAAGCAGTTGAGCAGCTTGCCTGGACTGTCACAAAGCCCATCTGCAGTAGGACTCCTGAAGGTGGAAGAGCAACAAGTGCCAATTGCCACCTCAACAGTGCACCACTGACAGTACCGAATGAATCAAGATGCTGTGATCCCCATCCACAAAATGATCCGAGAGCTGGAGAGCCAAGAGGTGGTCAGTAAAACCCACTCACCCTTCAACAGTCCCATTTTGCCTGTGAGAAAATCTGAAGGAGAATGGAGATTGACTGTGGACTACCGTGCATTGAATGAAGTGACTCCACCACTGAGCGCTACTGTGTTGGACATGCTGGAACTCCAGTACGAGCTGGAGTCCAAGGCAGCAAGGTGGTATGCCACTATAGACTTTGCCAATGCATTTTTCTCCATTCCCCTGGCAGTAGAATGCAGGCCTCAGTTTGCCTTCACCTGGAGGGGAGTGCAGTACACCTGGAACCGACTGCCCCAGGGGTGGAAGCACAGCCCCACCATCTGCCATGGACTGATCCAGGCTGCACTGGAAAAGGGTGAGGCTCCAGAACATCTGCAATATATTGATTACATCATTGTGTGGGGGAAGACAGCAGCAGAGGTGTTTGAGAAAGGGGAAAAAATCATCCAGATTCTCCTAAAAGCTGGCTTCACCATCAAGAAGAGCAAAGTCAAGGGACCTGCTCAAGAGATCCATTTCCTGGGAGTGAAGTGGCAAGATGGACAGCATCAGATTCCCACCAATGTCATCAACAAGATCACAGCAATGTCTCCACCCAACAATAAGAAGGAGACACAAGCTTTCCTAGGCACCATAGGTTTTTGGAGGATGCATATTCCCGAATACAGTCGGATCGTGAGCCCTCTCTACCTGGTCACCCGTAAGAAGAACACTTTCCATGGGGCCCTGAGCAGCAACAAGCCTTTGCACAGATCAAGCAGGAGATTGCTCATGCAGTAGCCCTTGGCCCAGTCAGGACAGGACCAGAGGTGAAGATCTGCAGCTGGGAACCATGGCTTGTCCAGGAGCCTTTGGCAGAAGGTGCCTGGGGAGATTCGAGGCCGACCACTAGGATTGTGGAGTCGTAGCTACAGAGGGTCTGAAGCCAAATATGCTCCAACAGAGAAAGAAATCTTGGCTGCCTATGAAGGAGTCCAGGCTGCCTCAGAGGTAATAGGCAGTGAAGCAGAACTCCTGGCACCCTGACTACCAGTATTGGCGTGGATGTTTAAAGCAAAAGTTCCCTCTACGCACCATGCCACCAATGCTACATGGAGCAAATGGATTGCTGTTATCACACAGCGCGCCCGTATTGGAAACCTGAATCGCCTTGGGATTCTGGAAATAATTACAAACTGGCCGGAAGGTGAAAACTTTGGTCTCGCTGATGAAGGAGAACAAGAAGCGACACGGGCTGAGGAAGCTCCTCCATACAACCAACTGCCAGCAGAAGATCCACGATACGCTCTCTTTACTGATGGTTCGTGCCGCATTGTGGGAATGAACCGGAAGTGGAAAGCAGCCGCATGGAGCCCCACACGACAGGTGGCAGAGGCCACTGAAGGAGAAGCTGGATCAAGCCAACTTGCTGAACTCAAAGCTGTTCAACTGGCCCTGGACATTGCTGAGAGAGAGAAGTGGCCAAAGCTCTACCTCTACACTGATTCATGGATGGTAGCCAATGCTCTGTGGGGATGGCTGGAGAGGTGGAAAGAGGCCAACTGGCAGCGTAGAGGAAAACCAATTTGGGCTGCTGAAGAGTGGAAAGACATCGCTACCAGGGTAGGGAAGCTGCCTGTGAAGGTCCACCATGTGGATGCTCATGTTCCCAAGAGTAGAGCTAATGAGGAGCACCAAAACAATGAGCAAGTAGACCAGGCTGCAAAGATAGGGGTGTCCAAAATAGACCTAGATTTGGAACATAAGGGGGAGTTGTTCCCAGCTCGATAGGCCCATGATGCCTCAGGCCATCAGGGCAGGGATGCCACCTATAAGTGGGCACGAGACCGAGGGGTGGATCTAACAATGGACAGTATTTCTCAGGTTATCCATGACTGTCAGACGTGTGCTGCCATCAAGCAGGCCAAGCGAGTGAAGCCCCTCTGGTACGGTGGGCGGTGGTCCAAGTGCAAGTATAGGGAGGCCTGGCAGATTGACTACATCACACTGCCCCAGACACGCCAGGGCAAGCGCTACGTGCTGACCATGGTGGAAGCCACCATAGGATGGTTGGAAACCTACCCTGTGTCTCATGCTACTGCCCTGAACACCATCCTGGGCTTTGAAAAGCAAATCCTGTGGAGACACGGTACCCCTGAGAGGATTGAGTCTGACAACGGGACTCATTTCAAGAACAACCTTATCAACACCTGGGCTAGGGAACATGGCATTGAGTGGGTGTACCATATCCCCTACCATGCACCAGCTGCAGGCAAAGTGGAGAGGTACAACGGACTGTTAAAAACCACACTGAAAGCATTAGGTGGGGGATCTTTCAAAAACTGAGAGCAGCATCTGGCTAAAGCCACCTGGTTAGTTAACAGCCGAGGCTCTACTAACTGAGTGGGCCCTGCCCAATCTGAGCCTTTGCAGAGAGTAGACGGAGACAAAGTCCCAGTGGTACATGTCAGAGGTTTATTAGGGAAGACAGTTTGGATTAATCCTGCCTGGAATACAGACAAACCCATGGGGTTGTTTTTTCTCAGGGACCAGGTTGCACATGGTGGATAATACAAAAAGATGGAAGAACATGATGTGTACCTCAGGGAGATCTGATTGTTGGATAAAACCTGTGTAAATATCACTGTTTGCTGAATGTTATTACCATTGTCTGTGTATAGCTATATAATGGATGTATCATGTATGTACTTGTAGAGTTAGAATTTATATTAGTTTTAGTTGTAAGCAAATTATATGGGGATAAGGGGTGGAATGTCCTGGGTTGACTATATCATGCTTTGATCCCCAATCGTCTCATTCTGTTTATGTTGAATAATAAGTTTTGTACCTTTAAGAGTGTTCCAGAGAGTGAAGGGGGGAGAGAAGAAGCGCGCAGTTTGTTTTCATACACTGCACTCCACTCCCCCACATTCCTCTGCTGGACTGTTGTTGTCTGCGGACAGACAGCAGGACAGAGCTCTTCTTTTGCTTTTTAGTTAGTGTTAGCTAGCTGAGGCAAAGAAGTTCCCTAGACTGTGTTTTTTTTTTTCCTTTCTTTGGACCTCTTGAAACCTGCTCTGGACTGAACACCCAGGAGAGCACCGGCAGCTGCACCTGTGTTCCACCGGGCCAGGCCTGGCCTGTGACAATTCAAGCACCGGAGGGACTGATCAGAGACTGAGTGAGCTGCAACCCGGGGACAGGATTTTCTCAGTTTGTCATCTCTTTTAGAGTGGCAAGGGGTCTCATTGTTTGATATTGTTTTGGTTTTATTGTTTAATAACCAGTTTTTTTCCACCTTTCTCCAAGGAGGTATTTTTTCCTCCCGAACCAGTTGGGGGGAGGGGCCGATTGGATCTGCTTTTCCCACTGGAGCTCCTTTGGGGGATTCTTCTCTAAATTTGCTCTAAACCTGGACATGATATATGTTAAAGTGCAACTAAAAAGGATGATGCAAGAGACACATGGGAACAATTTAGCCGATTTAGAAGTTAAAAAGGCAACTGAATCAGGGACAAAAGGACTAATAATAGTATTAACCCCCATGAGAGAAATGCATTGTGTTCCCCTATTCAGTGGGACAGAAGAGGAGAAACTCCTTAAAATAGGAGCCAAGAAAGATAATGAAGGGAAGTGGAGATTAGCAGATGGGAGGCAAATGTTGAATAAACCCCTTGCCAAGAAAATGCTAGAAGGCATACATGGAACAACACATTGGGGTACACAAGTGCTAAGTGATCAATTTCTAAGTGACTAGGGAGGCATAGGAATTTTCAGGATACCTAAGCAAGTAACTGAACGATGTGTGATATGTCAATAACTGAATAGGAAAATCATGAGGAAAACACACAGAGGAGGGTGAGAACTAGCCTTATGGCCCTTCCAAAGCATCCAAGTAGACTTTACTGAGCTTCTCAGGTTCAATGGTTGAAGTTTTTGCCAGAGATAGTAGATCATTTGCCTCATTGGGTAGAAGTGGTACCCACTGCTAAAGCCAATGCCAATGTTGTGAGTAAAACACTTCTAGAATTAATCATTCCCCAATATGCGATGGCAAACAGGATTGATTCAGACCGGGGAACTCATGTTATATCGAGAATATTGCAAAAAGTTGTTTAGGCCCCGACAGTAAAATAGGAATTACACACTCCATGGCATCCACAGAGTTCTAGTTGCTAGAGAGAATGAATGAAACTCTTAAAAGAGCTCTAGCTAAGGTAATGATCGAGACCCAAATATCATGGACAAAATGTCTCCCTTTGGCTTTATTAAGAATTAGAACCCAACCCCAGTCAGATCTGGGGGTGTCACCCCATGAAATTATGTTTGGATTACCCTTCCTGACCTCACCCTAGAAGGTTGCCACCTATCAGGAAAGGGAAACCAATGCCAAGAAATTTGTTATGTCTGTAGCACAAACCTTAGAAGGGCTAAGACATAAAGTGGCAATTCCTCAAACTACCACCCTGGATTTCAGAATCCATAATATTAATCCCAGGGATTGGGTGATGATTAAGTCATGGAGAGATCAGCCTCTAACTCCTCAGTGGGAAGTTCCCTTTCAGGTACTGCTCACCACCAAATCGGCCGTGCGAACTGCAGAGCGGGGATGGAGTCATGCCAACAGAGGCAAAGGCCCACTAGAAGAACCCAAAGAGTGGACTATAACATCCAGGCTGGGTGAAAGAAGATTGACTCTCAAGCAGAGACTGAAAGACAACTAGTAAAACACCAACACACCAAGAAGTGGAGTCAAGCTTCCACCATCCAGCTCAAGAACTGTCTTCCTGTTTTCATTGGTGAGAACTACCAGCATCTGTTGAGGAGAAGTACACAAGGGACTTTAAAAGTAATGGGACAGCTTCTTTGAGAAAATAAGACAAAGGAAGGATGGCAAGACTTGGTTGGCCCCTTTGTTTGCTACCAAGAAGGCTCCATAGCCCTGCTGCGAGCAGCAACCCCGTAGGCATGGTAAGGTTGGGACAAAAGTCCATACCAGACCTCTGTCATTCCTCAGAGGTCTTTTTGTCTCCTGTTGTCTTTTAATTCAACAAGGACTGGAGGTCGGGACTGAGTTGGCCTCTGTACTGACCCCTAAGATACACTGACTATGGGTAGCAGCCACATAGGCACAGTAGATGGGAGTCAAAGCCCTCCTGGACCTTTGTGATGCCTTTTTGTCCATTCCAAATAAGTATGTCTAAGGAAAACCTGAGATTTTTTCTGCTGTTCCCACTGTCCTTGCCCACATCAACAGGTGCTGGTATCACTCATTCAAGAGAGAGAGAAAATTTTTTATCTAATTTTTCAAGCAAGTGACTTCTAGAAAAAGAAAAGGGGGTTTGTTATAGATGAGTAATCCTACAGTTGACTCTCACAACTAAGGGGTGAATATTAAATATATGTTAAGAGAAGTTTTGTAGATGTATAGTTATCCCTCCCCTCCCCCTTGCATCGTTATCACAGGATGGCCTCAGTAGTCGGGGCATTTGGGAAGGTTGGCTTGTTACTATGGCAGCACCTGACCTCCAATCAAGGTGTAAGAAAGTGATCTCCACCACTGGACAGAGAAGAAGGAGTCGATTGACAAGACTTTGGGAGGGGGCAGAAGTATAAAAGACAGAACATCCATTTTGTGGATGAGCACACAGTGACTGAATTCTTTGCCCGTGGTGTTGTATTCTTTCCTTTATTCAGTCTTCCGTCGTATTTTCACAAGGTTTTAATAAAGCATTTCAATTTTTGAAAGTAAAAGTCGTTTCTCACGTGGGGTTGGGGAATGTGGAGCAAGGTTGTAAACAATGGATCAGCTCTCAAGGTAAACAACTTCTCTGATCTGGCCAGACCTCCTTAGGAGCGGCCCTACATCAATATCAATCACAGAATGATGCAATCAGCTCTTCTCCAAAGAGAACAGTAATAAAATACACTCTTTAAAAGAGGATTACATGTTTCTTAGAAGCATTTTGAAATATTTCTCCCTAACTGTAAAAGGAAAATCTTCCTAATGAACTCCATTGGAGCAGAGGGAAACCAAGGCAGAGCCATGGTTTGTCAGGACTTGCCTGATCCTAATGAGCCTTGTGGTGCATAGAGAGTTGAGCTCTGGAAGTTCAGGGCCTGAGAGGAGATTGCAGAAACCTTTCCAAGAGTCAAAGTCAGAGGAAAATGCAGAAGTGTCTCAAAGCATGAATGGGTCCCACTGAGGTCCATCCCAAACACAGGCTCTTCATGGACTCCTGCAGGAGAGAATTGGAGGCCAGGATGGCACAAAAACCTCTCCAAGATTCAGAGTGTAGGAAGAAAAATTCTAAGTACCTTAAAAACCTTGAGTATATTAAAGCATTAATGAGCCCCACTGACTATTAGTTCAAAGCTTTCAAGGGACTCATTAAAGCAGATAATTGGGGCCATGATTGCACAAACCTCTCACAGAGTCTGTATCAAAAGGGAAACAAGTACCCTAAAGAACTGAAGTACCTTGAAGTATTAATGCATCCTACTGAATGTTGCTACTGACAAAGAATCTCAAGGGACTAATTAAAGGAGATAATTGGATGATGTGATTGCACAAACATCTCAGAGACTCCAAAGCAAAAGCCAACCCCAAAGTCCTTTGAAAAGCCATAGGAGTGTTAAGGAGCCCCCAGGGCCATTGCTGAATGAGGCTCCCCAGGGACTTCTTCCAGCAGATCCTTGAGGCCACTGGGATGTGGGCTAGGGGGGGATGCTGAGGGCAGGACAAGGGGGTGACGGTGCCCAGCCTGGCTGGGGCTGTGCCAGGAGGCCCCTGGGCCTCAGGACAAGGTGTCTCCTCACAGCCCTTGGTGGCACAGACCCTGCTGTGCCCCAGGGCACCAAGACTTGGCTTCTCTCTGTCCCCACCTGTCATCACTGCCTCCAGTTCTCTGCTCTGCCTGGGGCCTGGGGGCACGTTCTCTGTCATGTCCCTCAGTGGGACCCATTAAAAGTCCAAGAAAGTTTGGAGTTGGATTCTGACTTGGAGTTCTGGAGAGGTTTCTTCAGCTCCTTCTCAGGGACTGATGTTCAAGGCCTGAGCACAAAGCCCCAGAGGCTCATTAACGTTCTTGTGCTTTGTCTGTGCTGCTGAGCTGGGCTGGGCTCCTGGCACAGAGGCAGCTCCTGGTAACCAAGAAGAGCTTCAAAAGCACATTTCTCTTGATGAGCAGCTCTTCTGCCAGCCCAGCAGGACTGGGGCACTGCCTGCAGCCACCCCAGGCACAGCACAGAGGCACAGAGAGCTTCAATCAGTCAGGGCTGGGAAGGTGCTGAGAAGTGCCTGGGGCAGAATCACTGCCAGCCCTGTGCACAGGAACCTCTGGCTGCAGGACAATGCAGCTGCAGCTCCTGGAGTGATTTCTAAAAGCTGGAACATCCCAATGCCTACAGACTCTGTGAGTACATTCTCTGATTGTCTCTTGTGCAGAGCAGCCAGGGGTGCCCAGGGCTGTCCTGCAGAGCAGGGTCCTGCAGCCCAGGGTGCTGTGCTGGGGCAGGGACTCTGCTGCCTGCCAGGGAACGCTCTCAGCCAGCCCTGGCAGCTGCTCCCAGTACTGGGGGACAAGGTCTGGGTTGGGGAAGACAGCCGGTAAGGCTTGGAAGTGTTGTCCTTGTGTGGAGAGGATGCTGCATTGTTCAGGACTGCTCCCAGCATGGCATTTAACTGCACAATATTTCTAAGTTCATTATGCAGGGAGCACACAAGGCCAGGGGCTTCATATAAAGGAAAATCATGCTTTTTTAGCTTACTGCTCTAGGTTGCCTGAATGGGAAATTCCACATAGATATTCATTTTCCAATTCAGGTGGAGCAAAAAAAAAATAAAATTCTCTTAAACCTAAATAAACCAGGCTGTGACATGAATCACCACAGGACCCCTTGGAGGCAGCATCAGTGTCACATTTCCAGCCTCCTCAGGGTTGCTCTGACTTTACCATCAGAGCTTGAAGAGCTAGAGCTGCCCCTGGGCAGTGCCAGGGCTGGGAGGGGTCTGCAAGGCAGATCTGAGCCCCCAGGGCTGGGCTGGGCTCTGGCAGCACTGGCAGGCCCAGCCCTGGGCACAGGGAAGCAGCTGCTGGCAGCGACAGCTCCAGGCAGCAGAGCCCTGGGCAGGCAGGGGAAAAGTGCCCCCAAGCTGTACTGGGATGTTTAAAGTCCTCTCCAAACACAACTATTCCATGATTACTTTTTTTACAGATCCCCTAGCTAAGGCAACACAAATGTCCAACAGCAGCTCCATCAGGCACTTCCTCCTACTGGCATTGGCAGACACGCGGCAGCTGCAGTTCCTGCACTTCTGCCTCTTGCTGGGCATCTCCCTGGCTGCCCTCCTGGGCAACGGCCTCATCATCAGCGCCGTAGCCTGCGGCCACCACCTGCACACACCCATGTTCTTCTTCCTGCTCAACCTGGCCCTCAGCGACCTGGGCTCCATCTGCACCACTGTCCCCAAAGCCATGCACAATTCCCTCTGGGACACCAGGAACATCTCCTACACTGGATGTGCTGCACAAGTCTTCTTTTTTGTTTTCTGCGCGACTACAGAGTTTTTCATCCTGACCATCATGTGCTACGACCGCTACGTGTCCATCTGCAAACCCCTGCACTACGGGACCCTCCTGGGCAGCAGAGCTTGTGCCCACATGGCAGCAGCTGCCTGGGCCAGTGGCTTTCTCTATTCACTGCTGCACACAGCCAATACATTTTCCCTGCCCCTGTGCCATGGCAATGTCTTGGGCCAGTTCTTCTGTGAAATCCCACAGATCCTCAAGCTCTCCTGCTCAAATTCCTACCTCAGGGAACATGGGCTAATTGCTGTTAGTGCCTGTTTGCTATTTGTTTGTTTTCTTTTTGTCATTTTCTCCTATGTGCAGATCTTCAGGGCTGTGCTGAGGATCCCCTCTGAGCAGGGATGACACAAAGCCTTTTCCACCTGCCTCCCTCACCTGGCCGTGGTCTCCTTGTTTATCAGCACAGGCACATTTTCACACCTGAAACCCCCCTCCATCTCCTCCCCATCCCTAGATCTGGTCCTGTCAATTCTGTACTCGGTGGTGCCTCCAGCCCTGAACCCCCTCATCTACAGCCTGAGGAACCAGGAACTCAAGGCTGCAGTGTGGAGACTGATGACTGCATGCTTTCAGAAGCATTAAACTGCTGGCCAGGGTTTGCAAATCACTTACAATAAAAGTAATCTTTCATACTTCTTTTTGATTTCATCTTTGAAGGTCTTGTTTTTGGTTTAACTTTTTTCATAATGTCCATAAAAAAATATCATTGTTTGTGCCATTTCTCATTGTGTTTCTCTCCACCTTCCCTGTGGCCACAGACTGTGTCAATGAGGAGCTGTGCTCTTGGTGGCTTTAAAGGAACAAAAGCATCTCCCAGCAGAGTTTTAAAGCATCTCCCAGCGGAGTTTTCTGCAGAGATGTCCTTTTGTTGCCTTCTCTGGAGCTGCAGCAGCAATGTCTGTGTGCAGAGCTAGGGGCAGATCAGGGCTGGCCCAGCAGCTGTGCCCAGCAGCAGCAGCACTTGGTGTTGCCAGTGCTGCTGCCGTGGCCCTGCCCCGCTGCCCTGGTGGCCCTGGTGTTGCTGTAGGGCCTGAGTGCTCTCGGGGCCGGGCACAGCCCTGGAGGTGGCAGTGCCGGGGCTGCAGCAGGGACAGGCCAGGTAATATAAATCAGCTTTGGTAATTCTTTTGGGTTTGGTTGTGGATTTGTTCTTTTTTACCCCATGTTTCAGTTTTTTTAATATTGTCCACAAAAATAAGCCATTGGTTTTGCCTTTTCTCATTTTGTTTCTCTCAATCTTCCCTGTGGCCGCAGAATGTGTCTGTGAGGGGCTTTTGGTGACTTTTAAAGAACTAAGGGATCTCCCAGCAAAGTTTTTTCCAGAGATCCCCTTGTGTTCCCTTCTCTGAAGCTGCAGCAGCAATGTCCATGTGCAGAGCTGCAGGGCAGATCAGTGCTGGCACACTAGAAGCTCTTCTCCTGCTGGCCACACCATTCCGGATCCAGGCCAGGAGCCATTGGCCTCCTTGTCCACCTGGGCACACTGCTACCTCATGTCCAGCCTGCTGTGCTTCAGTCCCTGCAGGTCCCTTTCTGCATGGCCTCTGTCCAGCCACTCTGTCCCCAGCCTGTAGTGCTGCAGGGGTTGTTGTGGCCAAAGTGCAGGACACAGCACTTGGACTTGTTAAACCTTGTTGGATTTGGGCCCTGGATCCAGCCTGCCCAGGGCCCTGTGCAGGGCCCTCCTACCCTCTAGCAGATCAACACTCCCAGCCAACTTGGTGTCACCATGGTTCCATGAGGCCCCAGAGTGTCCCAATTGTCTCCATGATTCCATGAGGCCTCCCAGTGTCACAATGTCCCTTTGGTTCCATGGGACCCCTGGGTGTCACAAAGTCCCTGGGATCCTTGGGCCCTGCAGTGTCACAATGGCCCCTTGGTGCCCCAAGGCCCTGCAGTGTCACAGTGAATCCTTGATTCCGTGAGGTCTGGCAGTGCAGCAATGCTCTCCTTGGTTCCACAGTGTCACAATGGCCTCTTGGTCCCAAGGGCCACAATGGTGTCAAACATGTTTCCTTCATTCCAGGAGTCCCTGAGGAGCAGCACTGGCCCTTTGGTTCCATGGGACCCTTCAGTGTCACGATGGCCCCATCATGACACCAGGTCCTGCTCTGTCACAATGCTCTGCATGGTCCCACAAGGCCCTGCAGGGTCACAGTGGCTTCTGTGGTTCCATGAGGCCTCAAATTACCACAATGAATTCCTTGGTGCTGCAGTGTCACAATGCAGCCCTGGTGACACAAGATCCGACAGTGTCACCAGGGAGCCTTGGTTCCATGGGGCACCACAGTGTCACAATTGTTCCCTCAGTTCCCAGAGTCCTTGCAATGGAGCAATGGCCCCTTGATTCCACTGTCCCCAGGCTCTCCCAAGGGTCTCCTTGGTTCTGCAGTGGCACAATGGCCCCTTGGTTCCACAAGGCCCCACAGTGTCACAGTGGCCTCAGTGGTTGCAGCAGGACCCAGACTGTCACCATGGACTCCTTGCTTCCATTCAGCCCCACAGTGTCACAATGGCCCCTTGGCTCTGTGCTGCCATGTCTTACACAGTGTCACCATGGTCCTCTTAGTGCCACAATGGCCCCACAGTGTCACAATGGCCCCTTGCTTCCCCAGGGCCCTGCAGTGCCACACTCATCCAGGCTTTCCACCAGGCTGGAAAAGACCTTGGAGAGCATCAAGTCCAACCTGGGACCCAACACCACCTTGTCACCCAGACCATGGCATTGAGTGCCACATCCAGTCGTTCCTTAAAGACTTCTAGGGATGGTGACTCACCCATCTCCCTGGGCAGCTCATTTCAATGCCCAATCACCCTTCGTGTGAAGAATATTTCCTTATGTCCAGCCTAAACATCTCCTGGTGCAGATGAAGGCTGTGTCCTCTTGTCCTGTCAATGGTCCCTGGAAAAAGAGCCCGACCACTACCTGGCTGCACCCTCCTGTCAGGGAGGTGTAGAGAGTGATGAGGTCTTCCCTAAGCCACCTCTTCTCCAGGATAAACAACCCCAGCTCCCTCAGCTACTCCTCACAGGATTTCTGCTCCAGACCCCTCCCCAGCCTTGTTGCCCTTCTCTGGACACACTCCAGCCCCTCCATGTCCTTCCTAAATTGGGAGCCCAGAACTGGACACAGCACTTGAGACGCTACCCAACCTGTGCTGAGCACAGGGAAAGAATCACTGCCCTGGTCCTGCTGGCCACACCATTCCTGATCCATAGGAGTGCCAGGGGTTGGAGGGAAATGGTGGGGAAGGGGAACAAAGTGATATTGTTTGTCAGCCAGTTAGAGGGCCTTGATTTTCATATCTTTTCAGACTGCATTTGAAAATGCTGGGGATAAATATAATTTGGACGTTGCTGATATCAATCTATAAACAGGAAACAAAAGCAGGACAAAACAGTTCGGTCTATGTTGAGTTTGTGAGGGTCCCAAGGAGGAGGTGAGGGATGAGAATCTGACTCCATGTTCTCAGAAGGCTGATATTATATTATATTATATTATATTATATTATATTATATTATATTATATTATATTATATTATATTATATTATATTATATTATATTACATTACATTACATTACATTACATTACATTACATTACATTATATTATATTATATTATATTATATTATATTATATTATATTATAATTTGTTATATTATATTATATTATATTATATTATATTATATTATATTATATTATATTATATTATATTATATTATATTATATTATATTATATTATATTATATTATATATCATATCATATCATATCATACCATATCATATCATATCATATCATATCATATCATATCATATCATATCATATGTTACTGAAAAACTCGTGACTGACTCCTTAGAGTCTGACACATCTGATGGTGATTGGTCATTAAGTAAAAACAATTCACAGGAAACCAATCAAACATGCAACTGTTGGTAAACAATCTCCAGACCATATTCCAAAGTATCAAACACCGAGAAGCAATCAGATAATTATTGTTTTCGTTCTTTTCTGATACATCTCAGCTTCCCAGGGGAAGAAATCCTGACAAAGTGATTTTTCAGAAAATGTGGCAGTGGAACATCTGCATTGTTTTCAAAAAAGGATATTCACTTTGAAAACATTTCTGAAATCTTTCTACGTAACCACAGAGGAATTGAACATTTAAGATATTCCCAGGGCCTTTTCTTGTTTGGGTGTTTTGAACAAATATTTATGAGCTTTTGTCACTGAATTCCTGAACAGGAAAGCTCAGCAAAGAAGAGGCCTCTGGAGTAAGAAAATTCAGCAGCAACCTCCAAGAGGCTGAGGATCCATCCCCATGCGAGCAGCAATGAACAGAAATGGGCACAGCTTTGTGCCTGCCCCAGCTTTGGCATGAGCCCTGGGCCTGGAGCAGGAGCAGCTCTTGAGGGCCCCAAGGCCACGGCTCTTGTGCTGCCCTGGGCAGATGGGATGGCAGCAGGGGCTGCAGAGCTCTCAGCACCTCAGGCAGAGGGGAGCAGGGCAGCCAGGGAGCCTCCTTTGGCCTTGGCCAAGCGCCTTCCCCCATGGCTGGGGCTGAGTCCTGTGGCAGCTGCAGCTGTTGCTGTGCCCTTGCCAGGGGCTGAGGCCGTGGGGCAGTGCCCAGAGCAGCCTGGCCTGAGCAGAGCTGTGGGGCCAGAGCCGGCTGGGCTGGGCTGGGAAGAGGCCCTTGGTGCTGCCCAGAGCTCAGGGCAGCTGGCAGAGCTTGCAGGGAGCTGGGCTCCGAGAGCCTGGCCCAGAAACCATCAGAGTCCATCTCAGCCTGGCTGAGCGAGCAGGGGCAGGACTCAGGCCAGGCCTTGTGGGGCAGGGCCAGCACCTGTACAAGGCATTGCAAGCAGGCAAGTGGCCCAGAGAGGAGGCTGCTCTGTGTCCTTGGAGGCATGGACAGAGCAGGGAGGGGGCCCAGGACATTTGTCAGTGCCAGCCTCTGTGCCCATATGTTGGCAGCCCTGGCTGCTGAGCCCAGCTTTGCCCTGGGCTGAGTTTGGCTGTGGCCCAGCTCCATCCTCCTGCAGGCCTAGGGCCTGTTCCCGGCCATGGCCAGCCCTGGCTGCCTCTCTGCTGGCCCAGGGGCTGGCACAGCCTGGGGCGGGGCTGTCTGTGCAGCCCCACAGGTGCCACTGGCTCTGCAGGAGCTGGCAGAGGCTGCCCAGCAGGGAGGCCATGGGGCACAGAGCCCCAAGGCTGCTGTGGGCACCACGGCACAGGGGCCATTCCCAGCCGCAATGCTCCTGGCCTGGGCTGGGCCTGCACAGGGGCTGGGCCACCATGGCTGGGCCAGCACAGAGCCACAAAGGGGCCACGCAGCCGCTGCCAGGGCTGACAGCAAGGCCAGGCCCACACAAGCAATTGCTGAGCATGGCCTGTGCTGGCCTGGCCTGACTGTGCCAAAGGCAGAGCTCAGCTGCCCTTCGGGGCTGCAGGAACAGTCCAGAGCCCAAAGAGCCTCCATGGCTGTGCTGGAGACCAAGGCTGCAGCAGGGAAATGCAGGGCTGCTGTGGATGGGGAGGACATTGAATTCCAGCACACACCTCAGCTCTCTGATGATCCCGGCACCATTCTGGGCCCTGTTTCAGACTGGAGCAGAGCAGATGTTGATGGGACAGGGGCCCTGCGGGGCTGTCAGGGACCTGCAGCTTACAAGGTGCTCTGCTCTCCCTCAAGTGCTCTCTGAGTGATCCAATCCCAGCTGGGCACCTCAGGGCACAAGTGGCACTGGCTGTTCATGGGCACATAACTGATGTCAGCCTGAATAGGGGCACAGCTTTTATTACCTGTTAGTTTCATAATATACAAGCAAATCTTTATTATCTGGGTCATTTAAGTACTGTTAAGAAATGGAACAGTTTTCCCATCAGGAACAGGAATTTCCTGGAGGTGTACAGATGGCAGGAGGAAAAATACTGATCTTGTCTTCTACTGTTGTGACCAATGTTCTGTTTATTACTTCCTCTCCATTTTCCTTCAGGTGTTTTCAGCTCTTCTGTTGAAATGGCCATGTCTAAGAACATCTCTTCCTTTACAGCAGGTGGATCTATGTACTTCTACTGCTATCTGATTTCCTCCTCTAGATGCTCTCTGGTCATTCAAGTGCCTCTCAACTGACTGGCTTCATGCTTTGAGCTGGAAGAAATTGCCCAATATTTCTGAAGTTCAAATAAATATATAATAAATATCCTTTTAATTGTGTTTTTATCTATCACAGAACTACCTTATGACTTTGTCTGAAACTGTTCATGTACAGAAATCCCTGGGGGACGGGGCACATTTCAGATGCTGCTGACACATCACAGAGAGCTAAGGGAAGAGCTGTGATGGTTATAAACTGTTCAAATGTTCAACTTGTGTTTTTTGGCAAGAAACCTTTCTGTGCCTCTGAGTGTCACCAGTCCCTGAGCCCAAAGGACACAAACCTGATGAGTTGTGGTTCCCACTGCAGGGGCACTTGGACCTTGGCTCTGTGCAGGAGAGCTCTTCATCCTATTTCTCTCTTTTCCTCCCTCTGGGCATGGAGGGAGCTCCTGACTTCAGCCTGTGACTCATGTGTGCAAAGAGCAAATCTGGGCAGAATCAAGACAGGGAGGGTTTGGGGGGACATTGGGATCTGTGCTGGGCACAGAAGGTGTTTTCCATTGCTCTGAGGCTGCCTGATGTGGAAAGTGGATTTAATATCCAGCAGAGAAATGACTTTTGCCTTTGATGGAGCTGTGCCTTCCCTTGGCTTTGTTGGCTGACATTAAACGAACATCCCTCTGTTTCTTGGGCAGCTCCTTCTCCAAGGAAAGCAGGTGGGAGTTGGAGCCAAGGAGCTGAAAGCTGCAGGTGCAGCCTGGGCTGGAGGGAGCTCAGATTTGCGCAAGGCTGCTCTGAGTGCCAGGGCTTGGATGGGGGAAATGGTGAAGTGGGGGTAGGGACAGAGTCTGATTGATTGTCAGCCATGGAGGGTCTTGATTTCCATATCTATTCCAATTGTATGAGGAGGTACTTGGATTCAGTGTCAATTGGAGACTGCAAAGATCGATTTATGAACAGGAAAAAAATCCTATACAGGATGTAAAAAATATTCTCTCACTGTATTTTTAAATATAATGCATTCACTTTGAACACACTACTGAAATCTGTCAAATTACCCGCAAAAGATTTGAACACTTAAATCGAATTTTCCCCTCAGGCTTGGCTTGTTAAGGTGTTCTGAATGTTAATGAGCCCAGGGACACTGAATTCCTGCACTCAAGAGCTGAAGGCTGAACAAGCCTCTGGAGCAGGAAAATTCAGCAGCAGCCTCCAAGTTGCTGAGGATGTCAGCAGCCCCCACTCTCCTTGTCTGCCCATTCCCCCATCCCTGCCCAGAGACCGTGGGGGAATGGGCACACAAGGAGAGCATCCCTGGGGCTGGGGCAGCACAACTCAGAGGCACCAGCAGCTCCAGCTGGGCAATGGAGTGTGGAATGTGGCTGGGAAAGCCCTGCCTGGGCTGTGCCAAGCAGGACACACAAGCCCTGACTCCCATGCCCCAAACAATTCTCTCAAGGAGAAATTTAAAATTAATTACAGTTCTTTGCGTACTCTGAGTTGGACTCACTGGAGAAATACCAACAAAAGATTCTTAGGAGCTCAAAACAACAAAACAGCTTTTACTGGAAAATTTAGAATATCAGAGAAACATTGGGAAAAGGTTTAATATGACATTCAATCAACACAAAACACTTCTCAAAGCTTTAACTTGGCCCCTTTACCTTCACAAACTCTTAGCTTGATCAATTTTAAGTTACTCAAAATTGGCAAGAAGAGGAAATTCGGAGAAGGAAAAGAAAACACAGAAAGAGAGAAAGTAATACAAGAAAATACAGAGCAGCACACACACAGCTACCAACTCCTGGATTCCAGCAGTGTTCAGATGGAAATTCCAAGAGGAGGGAGGGTCAAGATGTGTACTTGCCTTGTGGTCAGCCTTCAATATCCCTTGGTTTTCGTGGGCCCTTCCCCCAGGTGGGACCTGGGCTCATTTGGTCCCTCAGGAGCTGGGCTGGGGCTGCAGAAGTGGCTGTGGAGCATTGCCTGTGCTGTGCCAGGGACTGGCAGCCACTGCTGGGCTGGGACAGAGGCGCATGTTTGCTCAGCACCAGAGTCACCTTTCCCTTGCTTGTCCCCAGCTGTCATCCCTGCCACTTGTGTTCTGCTGTACCTGGAACGTGGGGACAGTTTCCCAGGCCTGTCCCTCAGATGTATCTATTTAAAGTATGAGAAACTTCAGTTTCACTACCTTTTGAGTCCCTGAGAATTTTTTTGGAACAGTCTGTGGGACTCAGTCTGATGCAAAGAGCACCAAATCCCCAGAGGGTCATTAAAGTCCCTGTGCTGTGTCTGTGCTGCTGAGCTGGGCCGGGCTCCTGGCCCAGAGGCAGCTCCTGGCAAGGGCAGCGCTGCAGAGAGACAGCTCTGGCCAGGAGCAGCTCCTGTGCACAGCCCAGCAGGGCTGGGGCATTGCCAGGGCCCCTCAGGGACACCAGCAGGGCACAGACAGAGCTCACAGGGGCTCAGCACTGGCAGGGGCTGTGGGATGGTCCCGACACAGCAGCACCTCTGTGGCTGTGTCACAGAGGCACAGAGCAGCTGTGATGTCAGCAAGGGGCTGTGTGACAGCACAAAGTGGGCTGGGTGAGGTCACAGATTGGGCTATGACATCACAGAGTTTGTTGTGTGAGGTCATTGAGCAGCTATGGCATCATAGAGTGGACTGTTTGACACCACAGAGCGGGCTGTGAGACCATGGCATGGCTGTATGACATCATAGAGCTGGCTGTGAGGTCAGAGTGTGTGCTGTAATATTACAGAGTGGCAGTATCACTTCACAGACAGGGTTTGTGACATCACTGAGGGGATTGTGACAGCACAGAGCTGCCTGTGATGTCATAGAGTAGGGTATGAGGCCATAGAGCAAATTCTGCCATTATAGAGTGTGGAACTGGGGCATCAGAGAGTGGGTTGTGACATCACTGGGTGACTGAGAAATGTCATAGAGCAGGAGGTGACATCACAGTACAGATTGTGAAATCATAGGGTGACTCTGTGACATCACAGAGACTTCTGTGACATCACAGAGCAGCTGTATCACATCAGAGGGTGGCATCTCAGAGTTGGCTCTGTGACATCACAGGGGCTGTGTGACATCACAGCAGGTTGCATGACATAACAGGAGGGTGTGACATAACAGGAAGGCTGTGTGAAATCACAGGAGGCTGTGTGACATCACAGGATGTTCTGTGACATCACAGGGCCTGTGTGAGGTCCTTGGGGAGGTTACTCTGTCCCGGCCCCCCTCACAGCTCCCCCCAGAGCAGTCCAACCCTGCTCGTGCACAGCAGGGTCCCCTGTCCCTCTGGGTCCCCCCGCCCCCGGCCCCACAGCCTCCCCCAGAGGATGTTCCATGAGATCGACCCCAGAGCCTGACACAGGGATGGGGGCCAGGGCCCTGGGGGTGGCACAGGGGGACAGGGACCCCCCGGCAGCGTCCCCGTGTCCCCCAGGGCCAGAGCCTGGGCCAGGGCTCCTTCACTCTGATACAAAAAAGGGCTTCAGAGCCCTGAAAAGTCCCTGGCAAGGGATCAGCAAAAAACAGGTTTAATATTAAGGGACAGCAGCACAAAGTTCCTTGGCGAGAGTCACTCTGCTCCTGACTGGACTTCTAGGACACCAAGGAAACAAAGCAACAACAAAACCAAACCAAATCCTGGCAATCAAACCAGAAATGAACAGAGAACTGTCCCTGTGGTGTGTGACACAAGGGCAGTCAGGGCAAGGATAAAAGGAATACCTCCTAAAAACTTAAGAGAGCTCAAACTTAACAGGACTTAACCTTGACTGATACTGTAAACTTCACAATTGTGCAAAAGAACAGCACTTAACAGTATTTAACCTAACTTCTAACCTATGACTTTGACATTTAACAGAGGAATAACATTTAAAAGTATTCAACTCTGCTTATAACTTATATTAAACAACTTAACAAAAGAACAACTCTTCACAGCAATTACCTTAGCTTACACTTTTTGACTTAACCTTACTTACAGGCATGACTGACTCAGCTATCCAAATCCCTCAGAGAGCAGCATTTCTGCCACATTTCCCCAGCACAGGCATTCCTGTGTGCACACAGACAGAAGGAGTCAGTGCAAGACACCTCTGAGCAATTCCCCTGAGGGCAGGAAATGCTCACTGGATTTGACTAAATCCAGTGCCAAAAGTGGATCCTTTGGCATCTCCCCAGCAGACAAAGGGTTGAGCCTGGAGGAGTGGGGGGATCGGCCCAGGCTCCGTCGTTGTTCAGGATCCCCAAGTGCAGCAAACGGGAGAGTTCCCGGCTGGGAGAGGCCCCAGTCAGAGGGAGTCACTGGCCCAGGAGAGCTCCAAGGGCTCCTTTTGGAGCGCTGTTTGCCGGGCCCCAAGAAAGGGGCTGCAGTCCCAGCAATGGCTCATCCTGGTCACACTTGGCATCAACAGCTTTCTTTGGCAGTGTGAGAACAGGGATGTTGTGCCACTGAGGGAACAGAAACAGTTCCCAGGGCTGCTGCTTAAGGAACCAGGAGCTGGTTGGGCAGCAGCAGTGGCTGGAGCAGACAGTGTTTGTGATGAGCTGCAGAGGAGCTGAGCCCAGGGGCTGTTGGCCAAGGCCAAGGCCCAAGGAGTATTTCTCAGCTGGCAGGGCAGCCTGAGAAGGGGAGGGGGGAATGCAGCAGCACAGGGCCATGGAACCAAGGGAGCATTGTGACACTATGGGGCCTCATGGAATCATGGAGAGCACTGTGATATTGCTGGGCCTCATGGAACCAAGGGGACTGTACTGACACTGTGTGGCTCCAAGGAATGCAGGGATCATTGTGACACTGTGAGGCCTCATCAAACCAAGGGTCCATTGTGACACCGTGGGGCCTCATGGAACTGTGGAGAACATTATGACGCTTTGAGGTGTCATGGAACCAAGGGGCCATTGTGACACTGTGGGGCCCCTTGAGACACAGGGGCCAATATGGCACTGTGGGGCCTTGTAAGACCAAGGCACCATTGTGACACTGTGGGGCCATGCAGCACCAAGGGACCTTTGTGACACTGTAGGGACTCATGGAATCATAGAGAGCCCTGTGACATTGCGGGGCCTCATGGAACCAAGGGGACCATTGTGACACTTTGGAGTGTCATGGAACCAAGGAATCATTGTGACACTGTGACACCCCATGGATTCAAAGGTCAATTGTAACATTGCAAGGCCTCATAGAATCATGGAGAGACCATTATGATACTTCACAGCCTCATGGAACTAAGGAGACCATTGTGACACTGTGAGGCCTCATGGAACCAGTGAGAACATATTGGCCCTAGAGGTCCCCACAGAACCAGGAGGAACATTGTGATCCTGTGGGGCCTTTTGAAACCAAGAGGCCTTTGTGACACTGCAGGGCTGCAAGGAACCAAAGGTCCATTGTGACGTTGCAGGGCCTCATGTCATCAGTGGTCCATTGTGACACTGGGGAACTACAGGAGACCAACGTGACACTGCAGGGCTGCATGGAAACAAAGCTCCAGAGTGACACAGAGGGGTCTCCTGTCATCAGTGGTCCATTGTGACACTGAGGAGCCACAAGAGTCCACCGTGACACTGCAAAACCCCAAAGGTCCATTGTGACATTGCAGGGTTCATGGAATAGAGGAGTCACGTGATATTGTCGGGCCTGGGGAACCACAGAGACCATTGTGACACTGCAAGGCCTCATGGAACCAAGGCACCCTTGTGATACTTCAGGGCCCCATAAAACCAAGGGAACACAGAACATGTCTGGCTGGCTTGGCCTCCTGGGGGCCACCTGACTGGTCCAGCTGACCTTGGCATGTTGAGGGTTTTTTCTCATCTGCTGCTGAAAGTCTGGGGCCCCATGCTTTCCTATGGAACTCTCCTTCTCCTCCAGGCACCTATGGCCAGAATTGGGATTTCACTGCCCACATTCCTTCTATCCAGGGATTGTTCCCATAGGAATATTGCCAGGACAAGACTGGCTGGCAATGGTTTCAGATGACTCACCTCCCATCTGTTCCCAAAACATTGGGGAAGGCTCCATTCCTCCTTCCTATGGGAAAGAACTGTCCTGCCTCTCCAGGTGCCCATGACCGAGACCGGGGTTCCAACTCCAAAGTTCCCTAAATCCTAAGACTGCTCCCAGACAAAATCTGCCATTACTGACAAGTCTGGCTGGACTTGGCCTAGTGAGGCTCTCCAAACACTGGGAGTCTCTGCTTTCCCTCCTGTGCAAAAGAACTGTCCTTCTCATCCAGGTGCCCATGGTCAGAATTTGGGTTCCACCTCCAACATTCCCTATTGTGACAGACTGGAGGAGATTGTTGGCTCGAAACATTTCATGTGTGGGGGGAAGGAAGGGGGCAGGTCCAGCTTTGTCCTGCCCTGGAACCCCAGCACTGCCCTGCCCTAGAACCCCAATCCCCCCAGAGCCTCTGTCCCAGCCCAGCAGTGGCTGCCAGTCCCTGGCACAGCACAGGCAATGCTCCACAGCCACCTCTGCAGCCCCAGCCCAGCTCCTGAGGGACCAAATGAGCCCAGGTCCCACCTGGGGGAAGGGCCCACGAAAACCAAGGGATATTGAAGGCTGACCACAAGGCAAGTACACATCTTGACCCTCTCTCCTCTTGGAATTTCCATCTGAACACTGCTGGAATCCAGGAGTTGGTAGCCGCGTGTGTGCTCCTCTGTATCTTTTTTGCCTTGCTCTCTTTCTGTGTCATCTTCTTCTGTTTCTGTGCTCCTGCAAATTTTGATTAACATTAAATTGAACAGGCTTTGAGTTTGTGAAGTTGAATGGGCCAAGGTATTGCTTTCACAAGTGGTTTTTGTTGATTGAATGTCTGTTGCAGTTTGACATGAAAAGAATTTTTAAAAGTAGTACAAAACTTTTTGTGTAACTGACAATCTGTTAAACCACTGAGATACTGAACACGCCTCTGTGAAACACATATGTTAAAGATTAAAAAACCCAGGAACCTCCTCTTTCTTTTCCAGTCAACAAAGAAGAAGTGGGCCCTCGCCCTGGCCCCCATCTCAACCAAACCAAACCAAACCAAACCAAACCAAACCAAACCAAACCAAACCAAACCAAACCAAACCAAACCAAACCAAGCAACCCTGCCATGGGCTGAGCCCCTTCCCCCCTCCCCAGACTGCCCCCCTCCATTGGCCCTATTCTAACCAAACCAAACCCCAACAACTCTTAAACAGGAAAACAAAAGAGGCTACAAAACCCCAACCAGAACAAAGCTGGCCACAGCTTTAATTAAAATCTTACCATCAAGTCCCCTCCCCCAACACAATTAAAACTAAAATCTCCTACAACCGACAACCCATACAAAATAACCCTACAACTAATATTAAACACAATAAAAAGCCCCAAACTAGTCATAAAAGCAATCCTAATACAACTCAACCACAACTTCCCCCACAAGTTATCGGTGGGTCAGGTGTAAATCCTTTCAATACTTCAATCCTCCCTCAACTAAAAAAAAATAAAAATAAATATAAAAAAAAAAAACGTAAAACCATAAAAGTCAGTAAAAAGTTAAATCCCTCCCCCAAAAAAGAAGAAAAAATACCTTACTCTTAAAATTAAAATCGTCTTATAAACTATAAAGAAAAACTCTTTCTCTTTATAACACATAAAACTATAAAAAAAATTCAAATTAATCAAAATATTTCAAATTAATCAAAGAAAAACCTGCATGTTAAATAAATAAATGTTAAAATAACTGTAATTTTACAAAAAGTTTAAACAGGAGGGAAAAAAGTAATCCAGTGTCCCCAAAAGAAGATCTCCATTGTCAGATATAAAAATAATTTTAAAAGAAAATAATAAAAAATTTTACCTTTAAAATCTCATCTTTAAAACAATACCCCTTAAGTTGACATGACCCATCAACAAGCTTTAAAAAAGCTTGTAGCAATAAAAACAACATCACAATAACAAAGATCCCCAGACAACTGTTATCCATGACAAAACTAAGAACAAAAAACAACCTATTTTTTCCTCTTGTAAAAAAATCTCCATAACCTTAACAAGAAAAACTTCTCCCCACAGTAAACTAAAAAAGTCGATTCTAGAAATAGTGAACTGACTAGAAATTTCTGGTTTACTTTCTTTACATTTTCAGTAAAATGAAGAAGATGAAAAGAAAAAAAGTATTCTAAAAATTTTATTTTAATTCTTACTACCTTTTATTTAATTTTACTTTTAATAAATTTTTATTTATACCCTTTTCAAATTTTAAGCCTACTATACCTTTCTTGTAGTCCTATCTCACAACAAGATAAATACATAAATAATTAACCAGCACTAAAACCCAACATACTCATCAGTACATTAATTAAGAAATCTCAAGATTAGAAAGATCTATAATTAACAAACAAAAAGCACTACAGTGTCATAAAAAACATTTTGCCAAAGTTTCTCTGATTTTCCAAAGTTGCCAGTAAAGCCTGTTTTGTTGTTTTGAGTTCCTGAGAATCTCCAGTTCGTATATCTCTAGGGAGTCCAACTCACAGTACACAAGCAATTGTAATTCCTTTTAAATGTCTCCTTGAGAGAATTGTTTGGGGCATGGGAGTCAGGGCTTGTCTGTCCTGCTTGGCACAGCCCAGGCAGGGCTTTCCCAGCCACATTCCACACTCCATTTCCCAGCTGGAGCCGCTGGTGCCTCTGAGTTGTGCTGCCCCAGCCCCAGGGACGCTCTCCTTGTCTGCCCATTCCCCCACGGTCTCTGGGCAGGGATGGCCTCAGTGGGGGCTGCTGACATCCTCAGCACCTTGGAGGCTGCTGCTGAATTTTCCTGCTGCAGAGGCTTGTTCAGCCTTCAGCTCTTGAGTGCAGAAATTCAGTGTCCCCGGGCTCATTAGCATTCAGAACACAAGCCAAGCCTCTGGGGATAATTTGATTTTAATTTCCAAATCTTGATTAGACAGATTTCAGAGGCCTGTTCAATGTGAATACACTATATTTAAAAAGACAGCAAGAAAATTTTTTTTAGGTCCTGTAATTTTTTTATTGTTAATTCACTGATATGTGCAATCTCCAATTGACACTGAATCCAAGTACCTCCTCATACAATTGGAATAGATATAAAAATCAAGACCCTTCATGGCTGACAGTCAATCAGACTCTGTCCCTACTCCCACCCCACCATTTCCCCCATCCAAGCCCTGGCACTCAGAGTAGCCTTGTGCAAATCTCCCTCCAGCCCAGGCTGCGCCTGCAGCTTTCAGCTCCTTGGCTCCAACTCCCACCTGCTTTCCTTGGAGAAGGAGCTGCCCGAGACACAGAGGGATGTTCATTTATTGCCAGCCAACAAAGCCAAGGGAAGGCTCAGCTCCATCAAATGCAAAAATCATTCTTCTCCCTGGCTCTGCCCTGTCCCTGATCCCCACAGCCTGTCCTGTTTCCTTCACTCTTCCTTTTCCAGGGACTTTCTGGGACAAGGGAGCTCTGTTCTGGATATGGAGGGATGTCCAAGTGCCACCACTGGAGAGGGAACCACAACTCATTAGGTTTGTGTCTTTTGAGGGATCAGGAACTGGTGAGACTCAGAGGCACACAAAGTTTCTCTTCATGGCCAACAGACCACAGCTGAACAGGACACAATTTAATAACAATCACCCTCTTTCCTGAGCTATGTACAATGTCCTAGCAGTGTCTGATTAGTGCACCATCCACAGGTGATTTCCATATTAAAAGGAATTTTGGACAAATGGGGCTGTGTGATAGATATAAACACAATTAAGTTCTTGTATCAGGATGCTCGCCCTGGAATGGGGGAAAAACAGCTCCAACAATTCCTGATTTGCAAAGCTGTCAGTGGTGGATGGAGAAGGGAGGTCAGGCTGCTCTTGGTGTTGAAGAAATGCTGAAACCAGCCTGACTCATTTCATCTCCTCCTGTCCTGGCTGATCTCCCCTCTTTCCCCTACCACCCATTGGCTCTTGTCTCCCACCAGCCCCCTGGTGAAGAGCCTGGCTCTGTGTTCTCCATCCCCTCCTGGCTGGCACTGCCAGGCTGGCCTGAGGAGCCCCTCAGCATTCCCTGCTCAGGGCTGGACAAGCCCAGCTCCCTCAGCCTCTGCTCACAGCCCAAGGGCTGCAGCCCCACCTTGGAGGCCCTTCCCAGACCCTGCTCCAGCTGCCAGACATCTTTCCTGCCCTGGGGACCAAAACCAGGCCACAGTGACCTAGATAATCCCCATCCTTGATGTCCTGGTCACACAGCCCTGGTCCCTTGTCCCCATGTCAGGCTCTGGGGTGGGTCCTGTGGAACATCCTTTGGTGGAGGCTGTGGCTCCAGGTGGGCCGGGAGGATCCCGGGGAACAGGAACCCTGCTGGGCATGGACAGCATTGGAGTTGTTGGGAGAAACTGTGAGGGGGAGCTGGGGCGGAGTGACCAACCCAGTGATCTCATACAGCCCCCCCTGGGATGTCACACAGCCCCCCTCTGACATCACAGCCTTCTCTGGGATGTCACAGAGCGCCTCTGTGACGTCACAGCCTGCTCTGTGACGTCACAGACGCCCTGTGATGTCACAGAGCTGCTCTCTGATGTCATACCAGAGTCTGTGATGTCATTGTATGCACTGTGATGTCAGACCTCTGCCCTGTGATGTCACAACCTTCTCTGTGATGTCACAGACCATTCTCTAATGTCACACAGCCCTTCTGGGATGTCACAGTCTGCTCTGTTATGTCACAGCCCACTCTGTGACCTCATGTTACCAGATGATCAATTGTCTCCACCAGCTGAGCTCACACCTGGAGCTTGTTCTCCACAACCCCAGGCCTATGGAAACCACACAATGCCCATTGTGTGAGAAGGGGAACTGGAAGTTCACCAGCCTCAGTGTCCTGCAGCTCAGCCAGGAACCCACTGGAACATTGGGGTCTACGACCACCAGGGACCACCAGAGAGACCCCCAGGAGAACAGGGGAGAGGAAATACATTAATGATTTGGGGAAAATGATTATCAGATCATATATAATATAATATAATATAATATAATATAATATAATATAATATAATATAATATAATATAATATAATATAATATAATATAATATAATATAATATAATATAATATAATATAATATAATATTATATTTCATATATAAATATTATATATCAGATCAGATGTATATTTAGTCTGGGAAAATTAATGAATATGTATACAAAATACAGAATATAAGCAGAAACTTTCCTTTACTCAGCCTGCAGGGCTTTGGGAGGAGCTGTCCCCCATGCATGCCCCTGAATAAATAATGCTGCTTTTTAATGCTGCATTGGTGTTAAGGAGTTTTCTATTTTACTGAATTTTTGGTAACACTCCCACTGCCAAGGACAGCTCTGTCTCCTGCTGTTCACAAACAGAGAAGGGCTGGTGGCAAATGTGGGGCTTGGAGGCTGCCTGGGGCACAGTGACCATGAAATAATCAAGTTTTCAATGTTCTGGGAAAGAAGGAGGGGCAGCAACAAAACTGCTACACTGGAATTAGGAAGGGCAGACTTTGGCCTATTTAGGATGCAGATTTGGGGAGTACAGAATCAGGCACTGATTTTTTTTAAGGAAAACATCCCTTAAAAACAAAGGGATCCAGGAAGGATGGACACATTTCAAGGAAGTAATCTTAAGGGGAAGGAGCAGCCTGTCCCAGTGTGGCAAAAGATGAGCTAGTGAGGAAAATGACTGGCCTGGCTGGCCGTGGAGCTTTTGTGGGAACTCAAGGGTAACAAGAGGGGCATCAACTTTGGACAGAAGGTCAAGCAGCTTAGGAAATGTTTAAGGATGTTGTAAAGTCGTGCAGAAAAAAAAACTTAAGAGGTGAAAGCTCAATTAGAGTTTAACTTGACCACTTCTGTGAAAAAAAATAGACAATGTTTCCACAATTAAATTAATACCAAAACATGAGATAAGGAGAACCTCTACTCTATATTGGATGCAGTGGGGAATATAGTAACTAAAGATAAGGAGAAGGCAGAGCTACTTAACATCTTGTTTCTCTCAATTTTCGATATTAGGACGGGCTGTCCCCAGGACAAGTGCTCTGCTCAGCTGGTGGATGGGCACAGGGACCAGATGTCAGGGTCCGTCCTAATGGACAGATGACCTGATGGTTCGTAGGAATGATCTCAGAGTGCAAAACACCAACACGGTACAAGGGGGTTTGCAGTGATAATCAAAAAAAATGCAGTTTTATTGAAATAACCACAGCAAAAAATGTAATAGAGGGATTAAGGGAGAGAAAAAGAGAGAGAAAGAGAGAGAGAGAGAGAGGGAGAAGGGATATAGCTACCAACGCAGAGACAAAGTCCTTTGATGCAGTCCAGCCGAGGGTCCGCCTGCTACGCTGGGGAGATCTCAAAGGCTCTAGCTAACTCAGAGGTTTTTATTACTGAAATTTGTGAGGGGGGGGGGGAAAACAGATACAATAGGGAACAGATGTAACAGGTAGTCCATGTTCTCAGCAGTAAGCGAGAGCCATCGTATTCTCGGTCCAGTGGTCACAATTTGCAGGCAAACATCTCGCTTTGGTCAGCTTGCCTCCCCCACACACCTCCCCCGGGCTGGGGGTTTCAGTCCCAGTCCTTGGAAGTAGCAGAGGAGCCTTTTTAGGAGTTTCATGTCTCAGTCCTTGATGGAGAATCTTCTTACATCTCAGTCTGTCTGTCACGGTGATTGTAAAACAGGCGAGGGTCTTCTGTGGGAGACCACCTGAAACTCAGGAGAAGTCCAGCCAGGCCGAGAGGTGGGACAGCTTCCAGAGCTGCTATTGTTGCAAACGGGGCATGGTGCCCTCTTCTTAGCATACAGCAAACACACTTGTGTAAACAGTAGCTCAACACTGAGCTTTCAGGTCTCAAGGCCCGTGGCGTGTGACTTTTCTCTTTCAGAGCCAGATATAGACCGTGGGGGGGGTCTTCTCTTCAGTAGTCTCCCAAGGACGATCGTGAGGCAGATGAGGGAAAATTAGGACAGACTCTCACACCAGAACAGCCCCTGTAATCCAGGAGGAAGCAGTTGGTGACCTGCTGAGCCACTCAGATGCTCACAGGTGTGTGGGATCAGATGGGATCCATCCCAGGGGGATGAGGGAGCTGTGGATGAGCTCCCCAAGCTGCTCTCCATCATTTACCATCAGAGCTGGCTCAGCAGGGAGGGTCCAGGGGACTGGAGGTGCCAGTGTGAGCCCATCCCCAAGAAGGGCTGGAAGGAGGATCTGGGGAACTCCAGGCCTATCAGCCTGACCTGGGTGTCCAGAAAGGTTATGGAACAGATCACCCTGAGTGCCATCACAGGGCACCCACAGGATGGCCGAGGGATCAGAGCCAGCCAGCGTGGATTTCAATGTCTGCATGGAATGGTCTGGATGAGGGGATTGTGTCCAACATCAGCAAATCTGCAGATGACACCAAACTGGGTGTGACTTTGGATCTGATGGAGGATGGAGGTAGGGGGGCTCTGCACAGGGCCCTGGACAGGCTGGATCCAGGTGTGGTTTAACAAGGTTGTGTGATCCACAAAGGTGAGGTTTAACAAGACCAAGTGCCAGGTCCTGCACTTTGGCCACAACAACCCCTGCTGCGCTACAGGCTGGGGACAGAGTGGCTGGAGAGCAGCCAGGCAGAAAGGGACCTGCAGGGACTGATGGACAGCAGGCTGGACATGAGCCAGCAGAGTGCCCAGGTGGGCAAGAAGGCCAATGGCTCCTGGCCTGGATTAGGAATGGCGTGGCCAGCAGGAGCAGGGCAGGGATTCTTTCCCTGTGCTGGGCACTGGTTGGGCAGCACCTCGAGTGCTGTGTCTTGTTCTGGGTCCCATCGGGTGGGAAATTAGAAGAAATTTGTAGCAGGAAGAGTAAAGAAAGCAAAGATGAAGCAAAGGAAATGCTCAGGGCAGTTTGGGGGTGGCTGCCAGGCAGCCCTGGCTCTGAGCAACAGCATCTGCAGTGGCACAGGAAACTCCCAGCTGATGGGAACAAACTCTCTGGCTGAGTGCAGAGGCCAGGACAAAGCTGAGTGGTTTCCCTTGTGTCCACCAGCCTTTGCTGGCCCCAGGGGCTGATGGCATTTGTGCTCCCTCAGGTTCATGGGCCCACAGCAACAGCATGGGGGTGCTCCTGCCTGCTGTGTGCAATGCAAACAGGGGCTGCTGAGCCAGTGCTGCCATGTCTGTCCCTGTAAGGATGGGGCACCTGTGTGAGCGGGGGTAGAGGCCAGGGCTGCAGAGGGAGTTGGCAGCTCCATCAGGACGCTCTGGGATGCTGCCCTGGGCTGTGCAGCGCACTGGGGATGGATCAGCCCCTGCTCTGCTGCTCCTTCCCGTCTGCCCCAGGGCCTTTGCAGAGCCCCAGCCATGCTGTTTGCCCCCAGCCTGCCCACAGCCAGCCTGGGGCAGCTCATGGGGCTTTTCTGTGCTGAGCATTGGCCTGGGTGTGTTCTTGAGAGAGCCTGGGCAAGGAGCCTGGAGCCCTGGGCTGAGGCGTCAGCGCTGCCCCAGCAGTCCCCATGGCCTGTTCCTGCTGCAGCCCCGGCACTGCCACCCCCAAGGCTGTGCCCGGCCCCGAGAGCACTCAGGCCCTGCAGCAACACCAGGGCCACCAGGGCAGTGGGACAGGGCCATGACAGCAGCACTAGCAACACCAAGTGCTGCTGCTGCTGGGCACAGCTGCTGGACCAGCACTGATCTGCCCCCAGCTCTGCACACAGACATTGCTGCTGCATCTCCAGAGAAGGCAACTAAATGGGCATCTCTGCAGAAAACTCTGCTAGCAGATCCTTTACTTCATTTAAAGGCTCTGACAGCACAGCCCCTCATTGAGAGAGTCTGTGGTCACAGGGAGGGTGCAAAGAAACAAAAGGAGAAATGGCACAAACAATGACGTTTATTTGTTGACAATACTTAAAATGTAAAACAAAAAAAAAAAACAACCTTTAAAATGTTACCAAGAAGAACTATCAAAGATAAATTGTATTACAAATGGTTTGCAAAAATTTGTTAGCAGTTTGATGTTCCTGAAACTATCTAGTTATCAGTCTCCACATTACAGCTTTGAGCTCCTGGTTCCTCAGGCTGTAGATGAGGGGGTTCAGGACTGGAGGCACCACCGAGTACAGAAATGACAGGGCCAGATCCAGGGATGACGACGAGATGGATGAGGACTTTAGGTTGGCAAATATGCCAGTGCTGATGAACAAGGAGACCACGGCCAGATGAGGGAGGCAGGTGGAAAAGGCTTTGTGCCGTCCATGCTCAGAGGGGATTCTCAGCACAGCCCTGAAGATCTGCACATAGGAGAAAACAATGAACACAAAACAACACAATGATAAAGAGGCACTGACAGAAAGAAACCCCAGTTCCCTGAGGTTGGAGTGGGAGCAGGAGAGTTTGAGGATGTGTGGGATTTCACAGAAGAACTGGCCCAGGGCATTGCCATGGCACAGGGGCAGAGAAAATGTATTGGCTGTGTGCACCAGAGCATGAAGAAAGGCACTGGCCCAGGCAGCTGCTGCCATGTGGGCACAAGCTCTGCTGCTCAGGAGGGTCCCATAGTGCAGGGGTTTGCAGATGGACACGTAGCGGTCGTAGCACATGACGGTCAGCAGATAAAACTCTGCTCCAATGAAGAACACAAAGAAAAAGAGCTGAGCCACACATCCAGTGTAGGAGATGTTCCTGGTGTCCCAGAGGGAATTGTGCATGGCTTTGGGGACAGTGGTGCAGATGGAGCCCAGGTCAGTGAGGGCCAGGTTGAGCAGGAAGAAGAACATGGGCATGTGCAGGTGGTGGCCGCAGGCTATGGTGCTGATGATGAGGCCGTTGCCCAGGAGGGCAGCCAGGGAGATGCCCAGCAAGAGGCAGAAGTGCAGGAGCTGCAGCTGCCGTGTGTCTGCCAATGCCAGCAGGAGGAAGTGCCTGATGGAGCTGCTGTTGGACATTTGCAATATCTTGGCATGGGGATCTGTAAAAAATGGAACCATGGAATAGTTGGGTTTGGAGAAGACTTGAAATATCCCAGCACAGCGTGGGGGCGCTTTCCCCCCACTGCCTGCCCAGGACTCTGCTGCCTGGAGTTGTCCCTGCCAGCAGCTGCTTCCCTGTGCCCAAGGCTGAGCCCTGCCAGTGCTGCCAGAGCCCAGCCCAGCCCTGGGAGCTCATCCCTGCCCTGCAGACCCCTCCCAGCTCAGGCACTTCCTAGGGAGAGCTCTGCTCTGCACGCTCTGATGGCAACATCACAGCAACCCTGAGGAGGCTGGAAAGGTGACACTGATTCTGCCTCTAAGGGCTCCTGTGATTATTTCTGCATTGCCTGGTTTATTAAGATTTGAGAGAAAATATTTTGATTTTTTTCCGCATGAAATGAGAGATGAATACTGATGGGCAATTTTCTATCATGGCCACCCAGAGTAGTAGAATAAAAAAGCAGGATTTTCCCTTTTATGCAGCCCCTGCCTTGGTGTGCTTCCTGTATAACCTACTTGGAAATGTTACGGAGTTAAATGTCAGGCTGGGAGCAGTCCTGAACAATGCATCATCCTCACCACACAAGGAGAACACTTCCAAGCTTGACCAGGTGTCTCCTCCCACCCAGATCTTGTCCCCCAGCGCTGGGAGCAGCTGCCAGGGCTGGCTGAGAGCTGTGCCTGGCTGGCAGCAGAGTCCCTGCCCCAGCACAGGACCCTGCTCTGCAGGACAGCCCTGGGCACCCCTGGCTGCTCTGCACAAGAGACAATCAGAGAATGTACTCACAGGGTCTGTAGGCATTGGGATGTTCCAGCTTTAGGAGATCACTCCAGGAGCTGCAGCTGCATTGTCCTGCAGCCAGAGGTTCCTGTGCCAAGGGCTGGCAGTGATTCTGTCCCAGTCACTTCTCAGCACTTTCCAGCCCTGACTGATTGAAGCTCTCTGTGCCTCTGTGCTCTGTGCCTCTGTGCCCAGGGTGGCTGCAGGCAGTGCCCCAGCCCTGCTGGGCTGGCAGAACAGATGCTCATCAAGAGAAATGTGCTTTTGAAGCTCTTCTTGGAGACCAGGAGCTGCCTCTGTGCCAGGAGCCCAGCCCAGCTCAGCAGCACAGACACAGCACAAGGACTTTAATGAGCCTCTGGGGCTTTGTGCTCAGGCCCTGAACATCAGTCCCTGAGAGGGAGCCGAAGAAACCTCTCCAGAACCCCAAGTCAGAATCCAGCTACAAAGTTTCTTGGACTTTTAATGGGTCCCACTGAGAAACACGACTGAGAAAGTGTCCCCAGGCCCCAGGCAGAGCAGAGAACTGGGGGCAGTGATGACAGGTGGGGACAAAGAGAAGTCAAGTGTTGGTGCCCTGGAGCACAGCAGCACGGTCTGTGCCACCAAGGGCTGGAAGGAGACACCTTGTCCTGAGGCACTGGGGTCTCCTGGCACAGCCCCAGCCAGGCTGGGCACTGCCAGCCCCTTGTCCTGCCCTCAGCAGGCTCCCCTAGCCCACATCCCGGTGGCCTCAAGGATCTGCTGGAAGGAGTCCATGGGGAGCCTTGCTCAGCAATGGCCTTGGGGGCTCCTGAATGCTCCCAGGGACTGCAGGTTTTTTAAAGAACTTTGGGTTTGGCTTTTGCCTTGGAGTCTCTGAGAGGTTTGTGCAATCATGGCCTCCAATTCTCTGCTGTAATTAGTCCCTGGAGAGCCTTTGTCAGTAACAATACTCAGTGGGGCTCATTAATGCTTCAGGGTACTTCATTTACTTTAAGGTACTTGGTGTTTCCCTTTGGATACAGACTCTGGGAGAGGTTTGTGCAATCATGGCCCCAATTATCTGCTTCAATGAGTCCCTTGAGAGCTTTGTACTGACACTCAGTGGGGCTCATCAATGCTTTGAGATACTCAAGCTTTTTAAGGTACTTTGGATTTTCCTTTCTACACTGATTGTCCGAGTGGTTTTTCTGCCATCCTGGCCTCCAATTCTCTCCTTCAAGGATTCCATGACGAGCCTGTGTTGGGGATGGTCCTCAGTGCAACCCATTGGTGCCTTGAGACACTTTGGGGGTTTCTTCCGACTTTGACTCCTGGAAAGGTTTGTGCAATCTCCTCCTAGGCCATGAGGTTCCAGGGTTTAGCTCCAAATGCACCACAGACTCAAGCAAGTCCTGACAAACCATGGTTCTGCTTTGATTTCTCTCTTGTCTGGAGCAGTTCATGAGGAAGGTTTCCTTTTACAGTTATCAAGAATTCTTTCAAAGAGTTTCAAAGATGTATGCATTCCTGTGGTGGTTTGACCAGGAAGAAGTGGGAATTCTGGGATGCTCTGGTCAAACCAATGGGTGCTCGGATTTTGATATTGGCACCTGATGTGGCCAGTGGGGTTTAGACACACTTCCGAGAACACACAGGGGTTAAAACCAGAGCTTCAGTCCTGGGAGCTTCCTTCTTGGAACTTCGAGGGAAGAGGTCGGATATCCCTTCCCTCGTCCAGCTGCTGCTGCTGGGCAGGGGAGGGGCAGCCATGCGGTAGGCCTGGGCCTGGACAGAGATGGGGGGTGAGGAGGCCCTTGAGGATGGAAGAGTGGAGGAGCCCCAAGAGACATCGGGCAGCCATCCCCCCCGCCAGGAGAGAGAGAGGGAGAGCCAGCGATGGAATGTGATAGCAGCCGGGAGGAGAAGGCGGGGCGGGGGGAATACAGCGAGGACTGCCTGGTCGGAGCGGCAGCAAGTGTGGGAGTGCCGGAGCTCTGGGACAGACAGAGACTGAAATTTTTAACGCTTTTCTTGCATGATTTGGACCTTGCAAAAATGCTGATCCTCCTCAGAGCTGAAGAAGAGAGATAGGAAATGAGATAACCAAGAACTAGGCCCGAGGGATGTGGAGACGACTGGCTGAGTGGGGAGAGATTATTGTAGTGGCCTTTTGGCTGGACTTTTCTTGTGTAGCCATAGACTCACCCAGTTTTATTCCTGTGACACAGAGACTGCATTTAGGGGGAGACAGTGCCTCAGAACCATGAGGGTTCATTGTGAGGACCCCTCGGCCCCAGAGGGTAGAAAAAAAATGGGGGGGACAGATGTCCCAAAGCAGAGACTGTGCCTTTTTGGAGTGAGAAAAGGCATCCTTAAAAGACAACCCTAAAAGCAGCTCTTGTCCATGAACAGTGGTGAGAGCACTGGGCATGGAAGGAAGATGTCACAATGGCAAAAGGACTTTCTGGGTGGTGCCGAGTGACATGGAAGCACACGAGGTTTCAATGTGTTTCCAGGGGTAGCCTATGGTGCAAGAAGGACTCCTCACCTCTTCATGGACTGAAGTTTGAATATTCTAAAGGGTGGTGCCAGACTGGGCAGTTGGTGATTTGGGAGAATGTATCGGATTGGGAAATTTTGGTGGTGGGCTTTTTGTAAGGTTTTCAATTTTTTTCCCTTATAGGTTTTTTCTTCTTTTCTTGTAGTTTAGGTAATAAAGTTTTCTTCATGTTTAAGCTGGAGCCTGCTTTGCTTATTCCTGGTCACATCTCACAGCAGACACCAGGGAGAGGGTATTCTCATGGGGGCACTGGCTCTGTGCCAGGCCCAAACCATGACAATTCCTTTCTTAAAGAGTGTCTTTTATTGATGTTCTCTTTAGAGGAGAGCTGCTTGGAGCATTCAGTGATTGATATTGATCCACGGTCTCTCCCAAGGAGGTCTGGCCAGGTCAGAGAAGTTGTATCTTGAGAGCTGTTCCAGTGTGGACAACCTTGCGTCACGTTCCACAATCCCATGTGAGAAAGTATTTTTACTTTCAAAAATTAAATGGTTTACTGAGACCTTTTTGAAATACAACAGAAGACTGAATAAAGAAAAGAATACAGCACCAGGAGCAAAGGATTCGGTCGTCATGTAGTTTTCCACAAAATGGATGTTCTGTCTTTTACACCTCTAGCTCCTCCCAAAATTTTGTCAATCGACTCCTTCTTCACTTTCCAGTGGTGGAGATCACTTTCTTACACCTTGATTGGAGGTCAGGTGCTGCCGCAGCAACAAGCCAACCCTCCCGAATGCCCCAACTACTGAGGCCATCCTGTGATAACAATGCACGGGGGAGGGAAAGGATAAGTCTACATCTACAAAATTTCTCTTAACATATATTTAAGATTCACCCCTTAATTGTGAGAGTCAACCATAGGATTACTCATCTATAACAAACTCCCCTTTTCTTTTTCTATAAGTCATTTTGTTCAAACAATTGAGTCAAAAATTTTCTCTCTCTTTTGAATGAGTCATACCAGCATCTGTTGATGTGAGCAAGGACAGTGGGAACAGGAGAAAAAAAATCTCAGGTTTTCCTTAGACACACTTATTTGAAATGGACAAAAGGCCGTCACAGAGGTCCAGTATGGCTTTGACTCCCATCTACCATACCCATGTGGCTGCTACTTATAGTCAGTGTAACTTAGGGGTGAGTACAGAGGGCAACTCGGTCCTGCCCTCCAGTCCCTGTTGAATTAAAAGACAACTGAAAAATGATAGAGGCCATACTCTCAAGTATGGCCCTTTGTCCCTACCTTACCATGCCTATGGGATTGCTACCCACAGCAGGACCATGGAGCCTTCTTGGTAGCAAACAAGGGTCCAACCTGGTCTTGCCCTCCTTCATCGTCTTATTTTCTTAAAGAAGCTGTCCCATCGCCTTGTAAAGACCCTTGTGTATTTCCCCTCAAGAGATGCTGGTAATTCTCACCCATGAAAACAGGAAGACAGTTCTCAAGCTGGTTGGTGGAAGTTTGACTGTACTTTTTGGGCGTCTTGGTGTTTTTCTGGCTGTCTTTCAGTCTCTGCTTGAGAATCAATTTTTCTCACCCAGCTAGGATGTTCTAGTCCATTCTTTGAGTTCTTCTACTGGGCCTTTGACTCTGTTGGCATGAGTCCATCCCTGCTCTGCTGTTCACATGGCTGATTCAGTGGTAAGCAGTAGCTGGAAGGGACCTTCCCACTGAGGAGTTAGAGGCTGATCTCTCCATGTCCTGGTATAGGGCAAATTTGGGAGTGAATCTTCAAAGGGGGGGCCCCTCCAGAAAGCAAACCCACACGTCCCCTCCCCTCAACCAGTTTGGGAAGAATTCCTTGGGGAGAAGTGGAAAGAACCTGTTTATTTTACAGGCACAGAACCCCCCTGCACACAAAATGAACAATACTGCATGCCAACACTCTTTCACCACTCTGAAAAAAGATGACAAATACAGAAAGTCTCTCTCAGGGGTGGTTGCTCTGTTCTTAGTCCCTCTGGAACTGGGGTAGCTGCTGCAGGCCACAGGGTGTAAACTCTAGGTGCTTCCAACTCCCAGTCCAGAGCAGGTTCGAGTTAGTTCAAAAAAGGAAAGGAGAAACAGTCCAGGAAGAAATTTGGACTGTTTAGCTAAACTAGCTAATGAGAAGAAGCAAGAGCGAGCAGAAGCAAAGCAGAAGCAAGAGCAGAGAGCAAAGCAAAAAGCAAAAGCAGAAAAGCAAAAGCAAAAAAGCAAAAGCTGCACTATGTACTGCCCTGTCTCTGTGTCCCACCAGCCAGGGGGAAGCAGCTGATAAGAAAACCCAAACAAAACTTTCACTCTTCAGAGCCAGTCCTAAAGGCACAGAACGTGATATCCAGCATAAACAGAACACATTAATGGGTATACAAGGGTAATAATTTCACCCCAGGACATTCCACCCCTCTCCCCATATCATCAACATACTACCACACATCATGCATTTAGTCACACAACATTTCCATCTGTTCCCCCCAAAATTACAAGCAATATCCATCATGTCCTCATCACATCCCCACATTGGACAACTGAATCCACACCCCATAATAGAGAGCTGTGGGATTCCCCCCTTTCAATTTACTCACTCAAACCTCCATCTTTCACTTTCTCAGACCTTTGACACTTGCACATCTCCATCTTCCACTTTCTCAGACCTTGAACACTTGCACATTTTCTTCTATCCCCTGTGTATGTGGTTTAATGTACAGACAATGGCAGTAACATCCAAAGAAAAGTGATATTTGCAAATCATTCTCACCCTACAATCAGATCTGCCTGAGGTACACATCGTGTTGTTCCATTATTGGAATACGGCTCCCAATATTACCAGTTAGATTGTGCCTGGGCCAGTCTGACCCTCGCTGCTAGGCCAAAGGTAGCAACTGCGGTGTATCACCCCAGAGATACCTTGGCTTGCTGGTGGTTGCAGCTGGGCACTGAACAAGTCCAGGCTTGTTAGGAACTCCGTTTACCTCAGGAAGAATAGCTTCAGGCGATGGTGAAGAGAAAAAGGAGAGGATTCTGCTGGAGGGTTTATATCCAGAGGTTTATTCCATGGTTACAGAGGTCTGAACGTGAGCAACTGCTCCAACAGAACCTCGGCCGCATGGTCTGATGACCTTTTTAAGCTCAGGGACAGGGGGAGGGGAGGTACAGGTGAGCCACCAACCAGGTGAGAGGGGCAGGGTCTCAGGGGAAGATGACACCCAGATAGGCCAATGACCTCTGGGCATAGGGGCATCCTTTGAACTTGACCAACCACACGACGCCTTGCTGGAATGTAAAGCCTGATTGACAGGACTCACTCAGCATGGGGGCAAGGGGGAAGGGAGAGACGTATAGGCACACCTGGGGAAGTGACCTGGAAGGCCAAAATGGGACATTACAGCACATCACAACATCTCCCCCTAGTTTTGTTTAAAAAGAAAAGGACTGTGTTTGTGGTGCAGAATGATTGCCAAACCATGGTTGGTAAATCAGTTCTTCCTCTACAGGAGGGTCAGTGTTTTCCACTGAAGCCTCCAGGTCATCCATTGGAGCACTGAGGGCTTCTAAATGGTAGACCTCAGGAGGGGGAGATGAGCTTGAAATTAACTGGAGAACCATGTGTTTGATTAGTCCAAAAACAATGCTAAAAACTACATTAACTATAACTAAGATAAACAGCACTAAAAACACAGTTTTCAGAACAGATCCCAACCAGCCCGAGAGTCCCCAGCCTTTGAACAGTCCATTCAGCCAGTTGTCAGTTTCTCTGTTGATGTCTGAGAGCTTTTGTCAAGGTAGTCCCTATGTGGTTTGGGCTGCGGCATTATGCAGGAGGTCACAGGTGGGATGATCACGAGTAGGACGAGAAGCAGGCTCAGTCTCATGGAGTCTCGAGGCTACACATGAGCAGTGGGATCTAAACTGGTACAAAACCTTGAAACAAACATATATTATAAACTATTCCAGATAGGAGGTTTAAGTGGAAATTCCTCCAGAGAACACGTGCGGCATTTTCTTCTCCAGGCAGCATGAGCAATCTGGGGTGCTTCTGTAGATTTCTCTGAGACCTTGGGAACATAGGGCTTTACCCATTTGGAAGGAACCCACCTTAAACCAGAGGGGGTGGACACACAGGCATATCCACATCCCCAAGTAACCAATTTGTAAGGTCCCACTATTTTCCAAGTCTCAGGGTCCTTTACTAAAACTGGAGGTTTTTCCTTAATTAACCTATGATTGCTCCCCCCAAAGTGGCATAGGATGGCTGGGTTCAGGCTGTCAAAAGAACAATTCAGAAAATTGATTGTGAATAGCGCCCTGGATAACCAGATGTGGGGAGGTTCCACCTTCAGAACCTGTTGTTGCTGGTCCAGGACCCTTTTAATATCACAGTGAGTTCTTTCTACAATGGCTTGACCTGTAGGGGAGTAGGGGATGCCAGTTTTGTGCTCTGCTCCCCATTGCTGCAGGAAGCTCCCGAATTCCTTGGATTTATAAACAGGCTCATTATCAGTTTTCAGCTCCTTGGGGATGCCCATGAAAGAAAAAGCCTGTAAGAGGTGCTTAATAGCATTGATAGATGATTCTCCTGTGTGGGCAGAAGCATAGACCGCTCCAGAAAAGGTATCTACACTAACGTGAACATGTTTCTGCCATCCAAAAGACTGTATGTGTGTTACATCTGTTTGCCACAGTTCACAACTGTTCAGTCCCCTTGGGTTTGCTCCCGTACTCACTGTAGGGAGTGCATGTTGTTGGCAATTTCGGCATGTGGCCACAATCGCTTTGGCCTGTTCTCGAGTGATGTTAAACTGACGAACCAGGCCAGGTGCATTTTGGTGGAAAAGCTGGTGGCTGATTTTTGCCTGTTCAAAAACATTTGGGAGAGTGGCCATCACTGCAGGTGCAGCAAGAGCATCTGCCCTTCTGTTGCCTTCAGCGATAAACCCTGGCAAGTCAGTGTGTGACCTGACATGCATCACATAAAATGGTTGCTCTCGGTGAGTGACTAACTTTACCGGTTTTGAGAGCAATTCGAAAAGTGCGATGTTAGACACATCTTGCAGTATTGCTTGATCTGCCCTGGATACTACTCCTGCCACATATGCAGAGTCTGTAATCAGATTAAATGGTTCTGAGAACCTTTCAAAGGCCCTAACAACCGCAGCCAATTCAGCAACCTGAGGTGAACCTTCCACCTCAGCAATGTCTGTCTCCCACTGCTGGGTTTGAGGATCCTTCCAAGTCATAACAGACTTGTGGGACCTCCCAGATGCATCTGTGAAGACAGTCAGAGCCCTTTTTAAAGGTCTTCTACTTAGAGCACTTCTCAGTTTTAAGGTGAATTGAACATCTTGTTCGAACAATTTGTGAGCGGGCCGCGTTACCGAAATTTGTCCTGAGTAGGAATCCAGAGCAAACTGCAACACTTCATTTTCTTGAAACAATTGTTCCAGTATTTTCATAGTATTTTGACCTGATTTTAACTCAACTGGAATGTGAATGCACTTAAAATCACATCCTGATAACTCCCTGATCCGGGTCCTTGCTTTTCGGATCAGTTCTGCTACCAGCTCCTGAGGCTTTGTCAGTCTCTTGGACCTTTTGTGACTGAGGAAAACCCATTCTATGATCAAGAGAGGGTCCCTCTGGTCCCGGTCCTTTTTTGGTGTGTTCTTTGCCTTAGGTGTTTGTTTTTTCCTCCCACTGGAAAATAATTCCATGGAGGTGTGGCAACTTACCTAGGATGATAAATTTGAATGGCAGGTCAGGCCGGCATCGGTTGGCCTGTCTTGTGGACATTGCAATCTGAACCTTTTCTAGAGCTTTCCGTGCCTCTGGGGTAATAGACCTAGGAGCACCTGGGTCCTCTCCCCCTTTCAATAAATTGAAAAGAGAGGCAAGGTCTTCATTAGTCAGACCGAGCCATGGTCTTACCCAATTCAAAGACCCACACAACTTGTGGACATCCGCAAGGGTCTTGATCCTTGGATTGATTTCTAGTTTTTGAGGAACAATGGTCCTATTTCCAATTTCTAAGCCCAAATACTTCCAAGGTGGCATCTTTTGAATTTTCTTTTCCTGGAGCTCCAACCCTGCAACAATCAATGCATCGATCGTTAGGTCAAGCGCATGTGTGAGTAAATCATCATTGGGAGCACACACAAGGATATCATCCATATAATGATAGATAATGGCCTTCTCTGCAGCTGCACGTACTGGGGAAAGCAGGGAAGACACATACCACTGGCAGATAGCTGGAGATACCTTTAATCCCTGAGGAAGAACGGTCTAATGGTACCTTTTCATAGGGGATTCCATATTAATAGAAGGAACTGAGAATGCAAAACGCGGTGCATCGTCAGGGTGCAAGGGGATTTGGAAAAAACAATCCTTAATATCAATAACAGCTGATTTCCAGTCTTGGGGAAGCATTGTTGGGGATGGCACACCACGTTGGGGAGAATCCATATCTTCAATTACATTATTAATTTGTCGGAGGTCGCAGAGGAGCCGCCATCTCTTTTTGTCAGCTTTTTGGATGACAAACACTGGAGAGTTCCGTGGGGACATGGTCTCCACAATGTGGCCCTTTTTTAATTGCTCTTCCACTAATTCCTGAAGCACCTTTATTTTTTGTTTACTTAGTGGCCACTGTTTCACCTGAACTGGTTTGTCTGTTTTCCACTTCAGTTTTTGGGTGGGGCGCTGTTGTTCAATGACTGCTGTACAAATATTCTCTGGAGAGTCTGGAATATCAATTGTGACACCCCACTGGGCCATCAAATCTCTCCCTAACAAAGGTTCTGAATAATCTAACACAAATGGACAGATATTTGCCAATTGTCCGTTTGGTCCCTCAAACTGAATAATGCTTTTGGATTGTCTTGCCAATTGCAGACCTCCTACACCTTGAAGGTGACCGGCAACATTTTGCAAAGGCCAATGTGCTGGCCAGTCTTGTACTGGAATCACTGTGCAGTCTGCACCTGTGTCTACAAGCATCTCAATGCGTTTAGACTCCCCACCCCCACTGACATTACACCATAATTTGGGTTTGTCTTTCCCAATAACTTGTACTCGGGCGACTGTGGGCCCTTGTTTTTTGATATTTTCAGGTAAAGATGGCACAGGGATAGCTTGTGCAACAATTTGTCCCTTGGGAAGAAACAGGGGTGGGTGGAAACAATGCAGGCCGAGAACGAATTGCTCAGGATCTGATGCTGTCATTCCTGGAGCAATTCTGAACTCTTGTGGTGTGTGTTTGGTGTCCCCAATGACGATGTACTTACAACGAATCCGGTTCCAAGTACCTTTCTGTTCAGGATTTACAGACACAAAATGCCAATCAGTGTCCTCCAGATGGAGTGACTCAGTCAGCTGCAACCTGTAAGGCTCATTGACAGAAGACGTGGTTAACACAGGATCACCTTAATCATACACAGTCTTTGAAGCATCTGCTTCACTTACACAAACATTAATATTATCGCGCGCTTGATTTGCTTTGCTACCCTTATTCCCTTGGCCTGCTCTTTTTGTGTCTGCGCGCCTGGCAGGCCGGCGCTCCCTCTTCAGTTTTTTTGTTGTTGTTTACCCCCAGGGAGGGCTTGTAGTTCTCCTCCCCTGCCATTTTGAAATTCATCAAATTTCCTTTTCAGGGGGCACTGGTTACTCCAGTGCCCTAGGTTATTACAAAGCAGGCATGGCTTTGTGGGCTCAGCCATTGCTGGTCTCCGCTGCTGCCCAGGGTACTGCTGTGCTGAGGGGAAAGGCGCAGGGCTGGCAACGGCGACACGCTGAGGTGGTCTTGGCAGCAGCCTTGGTCTGGTGTCTTCAGCCACACTCATCAGAGGCACTTTCCTGTTACACACTAGAAGCATATCTTTCAGGGTTGCAGGAGGTTCAATAGGAAGGCTCAGGATTGCCGCTTGACACTGTTCATTTGCATTTGTAAACACCATTTCCTCTAAAATTGCTTCTCTAGCATTCTCTTTTTTAACTTGTATTTCAATAGCTCTAGTTAACCTTTCTACAAATTTCAAAAAAGGCTCTGATGGTAGCTGTTTAATTTTACTATAGGGTTCAAAAGGCCCCTCAGGTTGTAGGGAAAAGAATGCTTTTTCAGCTGCTTCTTTTACTTTCTCGAGGGTTTCTGCAGGAATTGCAGTAGCTTGAATTGGGGGTGAAGACCATTGGCCCTCACCACAGAGGTGCTCAATGGTGATAGGGTTACCACTGTTGTCTTTGGCTGTGTTTGGATCAGAATGCAAGCCTGGGAGAGCATCTTTTAGCATTTGTGTCCATGCTATTTCCCATAATATGAATTCCGTGGAGGTCATGAGACAGGAAAAAAGCTGTTTTAAATCATGTGGAATCACTACAGTTCTACTCAATTCAGAATTTAAAAGGCCACGGAAATATGGACTGTGTGGACCATATTCTTTATGAGACTTACAGATCTCTTTAATCAATTGTCATCCAAAAGAACTCCAATTAGCAGTTGGAGCTGCTCCCCCCTGAGCTGCAGGCTGACAGGTAACAAAAGCCAGTGACAACATGAGACTATGCATTGAATCTGCTGTTCCCTGCTCTGTATCCCTTGAATTGGAAGCATTGGGATCACAGATACAGGTTTGGGGAATGGCAATGGGTGTGTCTTCACCATGGGAACCCGGGGAGGGGGCGGGGACGCAACGGGTACAGGGGGAGGGGACAGGGGCCCGGCAAGGGGCGGGGAAACCGTGGGAACAGGGGGCAGGGTAAGGGGGCAAGCAGGGGGCGGGGACACCATGGGAACAAGGGGCGGGGTCAAGGGTCAGAAAGAGGGCGGGGACACCTGGTGACATCACGTCAGCAGACGCCCCCTGGGAGGAGTAGAGGGGTGGAGCTGAGGGTATTGCAGGAAAGGGAGGGGGAGGGGGGAAGGTATCACGAGGAACAGGAGGAGAGGGGGATGGGGCTAGAGTTTCGGGGTACTTAAGAGGATTTTGGGAAGAAGAAGACCAGGTTTGGGAAGATGCCAAGTGGCACCCACCATCTTGTGGACCCCCTAGGGACTGGGGGCCATTTTGGGCATCACTGCTCTCTGGAAAGCTGACACGTGCTGTGGGTTTCAGAGGAGGGGACACAGGGGATTGGGGAAGGTTCCACGCAGCCTGGCCAGGGCCTTGTGGACAGGGCAACTCAGGCATTTTAGCAGACTCTGGGAATCGACTTCCCAATGAGTGTGCTCTTTTTAAAATACCAAGTTTTGGGGAAAGAGGTTTAGGGGTTTTAGAGCTAGGAGAGGGAGAAACAGGGAGAGCGGGGGTACATGGCTTTACATTTGGCTTTTTCTCCATTTCCTTTTGTTTGAGCAATGCTGTTCGAATTTGTAAACTCCAAAACACAAATTTAGCTGAGGGTGCATTGCCAGATTGTCCTAAGGTTATCAATTCATTCCCAACTTTATCCCAGAATTGAATATTGTGGATTTCTTCAGGGGAGATTTGTGGGAAGTGGAGGAAAAGCCATCTTATAAACTGTTTCAATTTTCCCTTTGAAAACTTCACATTTCCACTGTCTAAAATTGCTAACAATATTATAAAACACTCCTTTTTGTACAATGCTGAGTTTCAAACCCATGTTAGATGTAAAAAGCAAAGTACTAAATCCCGCCTGACCAAAAACAAAGCTAAAATCAGCTACCGATTTCAAAAAAAACCACAGAGGAAAGCGATAACGAGCCGACAAAAGCTTCACAATGCAGCTGTATATACTGCTTTAAAATTCCCGGGCAGCAGCAGCAGGGCACGCCCTGCTGAGCAGAGGCAGAAACAAAGCCTCCCCCGCCGTGGAATGCACCCCCCCGTGGAGCAGAGAGAGCAGCCACGCCATGTGGCAAGCCGAAACCGGGGCCCTCCCGCACCGCATGTGCAGAGAACCCCCCCTCCCCCGCACAGAGAGAGAGAGGGATCCCCCGACCACGTGGAGAGAGCCAAGCACGCTGCGCTGCAGAGCCGGGGGGAAGGGCAGAGAGCACTCCCGCTCCGGCGCGAATTCCAAAAGACAGCAAAACACGCGGCAGAAAGCTAATAGCTAGAAATCAATGAATTCCCGTCTGTGGGGCTGCGCAGCCAAAAATGCAAATGCAAAAAGGAACAGAACTCACGGCAGAGTCTGTTTTTGAGCTCCTGCCCTACCGGGAGCAGAGATACTCACCCAAAATGGAAGCTGTAGCTGGCTGGGTAGAGGCAGGTCTCTTCACCGGAACAGGACCTCTCTGTGGGCGATAGAGGCTACCCTGTCCTCCCTCTGGAAAATCTGCTCACCAGAAAGGAGCTGGGCTTTCCAGAGGCGCCGAACAGTCCACGAAACTTCTTCTGGGAATATTCCCAAAGTCTCTAGCCGAGGGCGATGAAACCAAAGCCCCTTTCAGCTGGATCCACGGCTGCCAGAAGGTTCTCCGAGGCGCTGCGGGTCCGTCTCGGGCTGCAGAGTCGCTTTGCCCACCCAGGGACGCCAAATATTGGAAAAAAAAGGCTCCCAATATTACCAGTTAGATTGTGCCTGGGCCGGTCTGACCCTCGCTGCTGGGCCAAAGGCAGCAACTGCGGTGTATCACCCCAGAGATACCTTGGCTTGCTGGTGGTTGCAGCTGGGCACTGAACAAGTCCAGGCTTGTAAGGGACCCCGTTACCTCAGGAGGGATAGCTTCAGGCGATGGTGAAGAGAAAAAGGAGAGGATTCTGCTGGAGGGTTTAATGTCCAGAGGTTTATTCCATGGTTACAGAGGTCTGAACGTGAGCAACTGCTCCAACAGAATCACCGGGACCGCATGGTCTGATCACCTTTTTAAGCTCAGGGACAGGGGGAGGGGAGGTACAGGTGAGCCACCAACCAGGTGAGAGGGGCAGGGTCTCAGGGGAAGATGACACCCAGACAGGCCAATGACCTCTGGGCATAGGGGCATACCAACCACACGACGCCTTGCTGGAACATTTAGCCTGATTGACAGGACTCACTCAGCATAGGGGCAAGGGGGAAGGGATAGACGTATAGGCACACCTGGGAAAGTGACCTGGAAGGCCAAAATGGGACATCACAGTACACCACAACAACAGACTTCCTGGTGTTCATATACACCAGGGGAGGTTCAGACACTAATTACATCTGGTCTCTCATAAGCTGTCCTTTTGATGACCTGGCACCCTACTTTGATTTCTCCTCCTCTGATTCCTTGAAGTGTCCACACTTCCTGTTCCTGCCATTCTTGCTCCTCATATACCTGATTCTCGTGGATTACTACAGTAGATATGTTTAAATCTTTTATCTCAGAAGGTTTTCCTATGGATCTGGTATACTGATTAAATGCCAGGGACCAAGGCCATTCAGCATTGCTATGAATAGAGCTACTCTCAAGTTCTAAAACTTCAGTTATGATTACACACAAAACAATTCTACAAACTAAAATATGAGCTACTCCTGACCGCAATATACTCATTTTGCCCAAGTAAGTTTAAATTTAAGTTCATTGTCTCCTGGTGTCACTCCTTAAGTGGTTTCTGGGCCTTCTTCACCCAAGAGTGATGAATCCAGGCATCCTGCTCCTTGATTTTGATTACAGTGAAGGTGGTGAGAAGTACTTGCAGTGATCTCTCCCACTGTGGTTCCGAAGTCTTCTCTGTAAGAGACTTAACATATACATCATCCCCAGGCTATCTAACTCCCTGCTCCGAGTTCCAGCCACATGTACTCTGAGCTGTTTGCTTAATGCCACCATGTAGGTGGACATTCTGAACATTCCCTTTGTATTCTATATGGTCTTCTATAAGGCATTCCAAAAGGACTCAGCATTCCTTTAGCTCAAGGTTTAGTTTGAATTTGCAATAGTGCTAGTGGAAGAGCTTGGGCTAGGGTAGATTAACTTCTTGCCCCAGTCTTATGATTTGCTGCTTAATCAAATGGTTCATTCTCTCCACCTGGCCACTTGATTGGGGGTGGTATGGGGTGTGAAGTTCCTGATCTATGCCCAGATGGCTACTAATCTGTTGCACTATTTTGGAAATGAAATGTGATTCTTTATCTGAGGATATCGTGGCTAGAACTCTGAAGCATGGTATTATTCCTTACAAAAATTATCTGGTCACCTCTTGAGCTTTGACAGTTCTGGTGGGGAATGTTTCTGGCCACCCTGAAAATGTATCTATCAATACCAGTAAATACTGATACCCCCCTTTCCTTGGGAGTTCTGAAAAGTTAATTTGCCACTGCTGTACAGGCTCATGGCCTCTCCCAGTCTGACCGAGTTTTGGCCGGGGGCGTATTTTGGGGTTAGTCTGGAGGCAAGGATCTCATTGTCGGCTTACCTGAGTGATAGTGGCATATAAATTCCTGACAACGATACAACGATTGTTTCAATCGGATGTGTGTTCTAGAAAGCCTGTGGAAATTACTGCTTCAAAGTCAGCACTTCATTTCAATGCACTCTGTATCACTCGCAGCCTTGGTCATTTTGAGAAAGGAGCCACACTCTATAAAAGGCTTTTAAGTAGTTAGGCCCTAGTGTGTTTTCTAGTGCCCTTCCTTCACTAGTAACCACGAAAATGGGAAGGGATTACTAGCTCTCTTTCAATGGTAGCCCACCCCTTGCAGTTGTACGTCTCTTTTGATTAGTATTATTGTATTATGGCTTACCTTCGAGGAAAATCTGTACCTCACCCTTTGCTGCTTTCTTTGCCTCTCCATCCGCCAGCTCATTTCTTTCCTCCAATTTTAAGCTCACTCTCTAGTGTGCCTTAATATGCCTTTTCAGGCAGCTGAACTGCTTCCAGCAGCTGGATTGTCTCTTCTTTCCCTGTGAGGTCAGCAGTCCCCTCTCTTTCCAGATGGCTCCATGTGCATGTGTGACTCCAAATGCATACCTTGAGTCTGTGTAGATGGTTATTCTCCTCCCTTTTGCCCTTTCCAGGGCACGGGTCAGGGCAATTATCTCAGCTTTCTGCACAGAGGTACCTGTTGGTAAGGGTCCAGACTCGATTACCTCTCTGCAGGTAGTCACCGTGAACTTTGCAATGTCGCTTTCCTGTCAGTGAACCAGGTCTCTGCATCGTCCGGAGGAGTGTCCCTTAAGTCTGGGCGGCGGGAGTAGGTAGCTTCGGTGGTCTCTAGGCAACTATGGTGTCCACTGACAAAAGAAACTGGGTTGACAATATTAGTCACCACTATCTCTACATCGTCTTGCTCTACCATGATGGCCTGGCATTTCAGAAACCTCTGTGGTGAGAGCCAGTGGCCACCCTTTACTTCCAGTGCTGCGGACAATGTGTGGGACACTAGCACAGTCATTTTTGTCCCAGGGTAAACTTGCGTGCCTCTTGAATATTCAGCACAATTGCTGCTACAGCTCTGAGGCAACCTGGCCATCCTTTGGCTGTTGCATCTAGTTGCTTAGAGAAGTAAGCAAATACCCTCTGGTATGGACCCAAGTCCTGAGCCAGTATTCCCAGGGCAATTCCCCGTCTTTCATGGGAAAATAGGAAGAATGGTTTACTTACATCTGGATGTCCCAAACCTGGAGCTGAAATGAGAGCATTCTTTAGCTGGTGAAAGGCCCGTGTGGCTTCTTTTGTCCACTGGAGATCTCTGTTGCCATTGGCAATAAGAGCATAGAGGGGTCTGGAGAGCAGTCCATAATTATAAACCCACAGCTGGCACTACCCTGCCATGCCTAAGAGGGTTCAGAGTTCTTTCGTTGTCTGGGGTTTCAGGGTTTGGCATACGGCTTCCCTGCCTTAAAGTCTGCTGCTCAGCACTCACTTCTTACCCCAGGCAGATTACTTTCTGTTTCACTACCTGTGCCTTTTCTTTGAGACTCTGTGTCCTTGGAGTCCTAGGAAATTCAAAAGGCTTACCGTCCAGGCTTCTCTCGCTTCCCTCATCCGAGTGGCTACTAGAAGATCGTCCACGTACTGCAACAGCCTCCTTTCCTCTTGTGGAGCTTCCCGGGACTCTGGGTCTTTGCAAGCTGTTCTCCAATCGGAGTGGGGAATCTTGAAGCCTTCAGGCACATGGACTATGTGAGCTTGAGTTAGAATGCAAAAATTTCCTGGCTGGCTTTGTGGATAGGGAGGCAAAAGAAGGCATCTCTTAGGCCTAAAGCAGTGAACCAGGTTAGCTCAGGTGTTAAACAAGTTAGTAAAGTATATGGATTTGCTACCACAGAGTATAAATTCTGTGTTATCTTATTGACAGCTCTTAATCTAGTACTATCAGTTATTGGGCTGATTCCTTCCTTATTTTCCTTTTGAGGGTACTACTCAGTTCTCACTAGTTGTGTTCTTTCTTTAAACTTGATGCTCATGGGGGAGCATCTTTCACTCTCCCTGGTACAGCAGAGGCCCATACCCTTGAAAACACTTGTTTACTTACTCTAATATCTCCTTACTAATGTCTTTCTTAATTTCAGTGTCTGTTAATGTTAAGCCTAACATCTTTATATCATTTGCCTCCAGAGTAACCTTTCTCATTTGAGAATGTTTAGCAAATTGAGCGAACTGTACAAAAGCTTTTAGGTACACATAGTACACATATTACTTTAAAGGTTTGCACAAGGATGCCTTCTCAGACTGGCCAGTTGTTCAGTTGTTCCCCACACTGCAACATAAACATTCTCCACAGGTACTAAAGTTTTATTTAAAACTGAATATATGGCTCTTGTGTCAACAAAAATTCTTCCCTTTTGGGGAGGTCATCTTTACCCTTCCTCCCTTACTTTGGGACGAGCCTTTAGCAAATCATATGTACTCATTTTGCGAACTGTGATTGCTTTGCATTTCAGCATGATAATCTTTGCCTGATTTCATACATCGCTATCTTATGCTGCATGCTGAACAACATGTTTGATTTGCTTTCTCTTTGCCTTGTTTTCCCTTTTCAAGAAATCTGAGTGATTTCTTAAAACACAAAGACATTTCAGCATACAAAACTCTATCCCATTTATCCTCCTATTTTAAAACAGTACTAACAGCAATGAAGTATTATAAATCTTTTTATTTTCTGAGCTGCTCCTACTGGCAGCCTTCTCCCAGTGAGCCCCTCCCAAAAGGGGCTAATTTAGGAACCTTTTTTCTCTGGTCAGTTCTCATTATTTATTTCTCCTTGCCCTATCTCGCTTCCACTCAAACCTTTTTACAGACCTTCACAGTAGTTTCTCAACTTTCCTCCTATACACACAGCTCCAGGTGGCAGGTATCAGATGTGGTTCCCACACACAAGTTCTAAGGCCTTAGGTTCTGAATCCGCTTGACCAGAAACCTCTAATTTACATGTGCCCTGACACTTATTAGAACAGCAAAACCAGTGTTTCTCATAAACACCGCACTGCAATAATAACTGCACATCCAGCTTTTGCTCACAGGCCATTCCCGTGTTCCCTGGGGAGACGGGGCAGCCAGAGCTGTCCCTGTGCCCAGGGGACAGCCACTGTCACCTCACACAGCATGCTAATCAAAAACGTGACATAGACACTATGTTCTGATCAAACAAAATATCAGTCTTTTCTAGTTCTCTTCTTGCACAATCTAATTAAGCCCTGTGTCTACTTACACTTGTTTTACTGCTTTGCAAAAAGGCTGTGCTAGTCACAGCCGAAATTCTGATATGCCCTCAGACACAAACACTCGGACCCGCACCCCCCCTTTATCTCAAATTCGCTACAGCCAAGGCTTGAATTGCTGTGAAGGGGGCAATGCTTGGAATTCCTTTAACTCTATCGTAGTTAAGCATAAATCACCGTCTTGTTGCAACAAAATCTTAAAATCTCCACAAACACTACTATACAATCTGAGAATCAAATTACCACAATGCAGCGGAAGAAAATCACCACACAAAACCACTGGAAAGGGCATATCTCTCAAAGTGCTCGCTTTTCTCAACACAACATAGCATACCATAATTCAGCATTTACTCACATCAATTTTCTTGGACACAATCAAAATCAAACATCTAAGGCAAAGGAACTCTCTGAGCTCATACTCACGGTTAAAATGTACCAGATCTACACAAATCACTACATTTAAACACGATAAATACCATCACTGACATTCTTCCACTCGCTTCTCTGCGGGGCACTTCTGTCCCTGCCCCCGCAGCCTGCTGCAGCCGGCGCCTCAGGCCTCACTCGGCTGCTTCAAACACGGGTAGTACTGACCCCCCCACACTGTAGATTTATTCCTTTTATACACCATACACTTATACACTTGCACGATTAGAAACACAGCTCACCGACCACACAATGCACACATTAACCATACAGCAACACAGTGTCCGGACATCACACACACACAAACAAAGCACACACGGGCTCAGCGGTTCTGCTCTATCAGAACTATGAACCTTCAACACACATACACGGGTTCACCCGGCTCACCCCCAGAGCCTCTAGCGGTTCTGCTCTATCAGAACGATGAACCCCCAACACACACATACACGGGTTCACCCGGCTCACCCCCAGAGCCTCTAGCGGTTCTGCTCTATCAGAACTATGAACCCCCAACACACATACACGGGTTCACCCGGCTCACCCCCAGAGCCTCTAGCGGTTCTGCTCTATCAGAACGATGAACCCCCAACACACATGCACGGGTTCACCCGGCTCACCCCCAGAGCCTCTAGCGGTTCTGCTCTATCAGAACGATGAACCTTCAACACACATGCACGGGTTCACCCGGCTCACCCCCAGAGCCTCTAGCGGTTCTGCTCTATCAGAACGATGAACCTTCAACACACATACACGGGTTCACCCGGCTCACCCCCAGAGCCTCTAGCGGTTCTGCTCTATCAGAACGATGAACCCCCAACACACATACACGGGTTCAACCGGCTCACCCCCAGAGCCGCTTGCGGTCTGCTCTATCAGAACGATGAACCCCCAACACACATACACGGGTTCACCCGGCTCACCCCCAGAGCCTCTAGCAGTTCTGCTCTATCAGAACTATGAACCCCCAACACACATGCACGGGTTCACCCGGCTCACCCCCAGAGCCTCTAGCGGTTCTGCTCTATCAGAACGATGAACCTTCAACACACACATACACGGGTTCACCCGGCTCACCCCCAGAACCGCTTGCGGTCTGCTCTATCAGAACGATGAACCCCGTCTCTAATACAGCTGCTCTATCAGCTGAACCCAGACGTCTCTGGGTGGTTTACTCCCTTGCTCTCCTTTCCCTCCCCCGGGGCCCCTCAGTACATACCGTATCTTCCTCCGCAGGCCAGCAGGTCCTTGTCTGTCCTCGCAGGTGGCAAGTTGAGACGAGCAGTGCCCCACCAGGAAAAAATCTTAGGGCGCGCCTTGGAGGTCCGTCTATCCCCCCTGCCCCTGCGGGGACAGAGAACTCCTGCCTTGGCTCGCCATAATGTTTTGCGGAGAAAAGAAGAAACCTCACAACTTTATAAAAGTTGTAAAGCCCGGTATGTTTATTTACGGCGAGCGCCGGACGCAAGTCCCCCAACAAGGCAAGCGTACCTCTGAAGACCTCAGTTCGTCTTTTATGCCCCTCCCAAATGCATATGCATACAGTTTCACAATAAGTTCATACATATTCATTCTGCGTGACATTTGGCACCAGTTCTTCTTTATCAGAGGAATTCCTAGGTCTGGGGCAGATCGACCTTGCGGTAATTTCTGTTTTTCTTTCTCTGTCTCCTTGCTGCCTCTGGAATGCGGCCTTTCCGTCAGCTTTGGCCCTACAGACCTCTCACCTCTCCCAGGCACTTCACCTAATTCAGAATGGATCCCCACTCCGTCTCAGGCGGGAATGGGGAAATTGGGAAAAATGGGGATTTTGGGAAAAATGGGGAAATTGGGATTTGGAAAAATAGGGATTTTGGGGAAAAGGGGGAAATAGGGAAATTGAGAAAATGGGGGAATTGTGAAAAATGAGGATTTTGCGAAAAATAGGGAAATGAGGAAATTGGGATTTTTGGGAAAATGGGGGAATTGGGAAAATTGCGGAAATTGGGGAAAATTGGGGAAATTGGGGAAAATGGGGAAATTGGGGAAAATTGGGATTTTGGGAAAAATGGGCGATTTTGGGAAAAATGGGGAAATGGAGAGAAATGGGGAAAATGGGGAAATGGGGATTTTGGGGAAATGGGGAAATTTGGGAAAATGGGGAAATTGGGATTTTGAGAAAAAATGGGGAAATAGGGAAATTGAGAAAATGGGGAAATTGGGAAAAATGGCGATTTTGGGAAAATTGGGATTTTTGGGAAAATGGGGAAATTGGGATTTTGAGAAAAATGGGGAAATAGGGAAATTGAGAAAATGGGGAAATTGGGAAAAATGGCGATTTTGGGAAAATTGGGATTTTTGGGAAAATGGGGAAATTGGGGGAAATTGGGATTTGGGAAAAATGGGGAAATTGGGGAAAATAGGGATTTTGGGAAAAATTCGGAAATTGGGAAAAATGGGGAAAATTGGGGATTTTGGGGAAAATGGAGATTTTGGGGGAATTGGGGAAAATGGGGATTTTGGGGAGATGGGCAAATTGGGATTTTGGGAGAAATGGGTAAATGGGGAGACAGGGGGAAATGGGAAAAATGGGGAAATTGGGATTTTAGGAAAAATGGGGAAATTCGGAAAATGGGGATTTTGGGAAAAATGGGGAAATGGAGAGAAATGGGGAAATTGGGGAAATGAGGAAATTGGGAAAAACTGGGATTTTTGGAAAAATGGGGAAATTGGGAAAATTAGGAAAATTGGGGATTTTGGGAAAAATGGGGATATTGGGGATTGTGGGGAGATGGGGCAATTCGGAAAAATGGGGTAATGGGGAAATTGGGAAAATTGGGATTTTGGGGAAAATGGGGAAATGGAGAGAAATGGGAAATGGGGGAAATGAGGAAATGAGGAAAAATTGGGATTTTTGGAAAAAATGGGATTTTGGGGAAAACTGGGGATTTTGGGAAAAATGGGGAAATAGAGGATTTTGGGGAGATGGGGAAATTGGGAAAAATGGGGAAATTGGTAAATTGGGAAAAATGGGGAAATTGGGGAAATTGGTAAATTGGCGAAATTGGGGAAAATGGGGATTTTGGGGAAATTGGGAAATTGAGAAAATGGAGAAATTAGGAAAAATGGGGATTTTGGGAAAAATGGGGAAATGGGGAAATTGGGAAAAATGGAGAAATTGGGATTTTGGGGGAAATGGGGAAATAGGGAAATTTAGAAAATGGGGAAATTGGGGAAATGGGGATTTTCGGGAAATTGGGAAATTGAGAAAATGGGGAAATTAGGAAAAATGGGGATTTTGGGAAAAATGGGGAAATTGGGATTTAGAGAAAAATGGGGAAATAGGGAAATTGAGAAAATGGGGAAATATGGAGATTTTGGGGAAAATGGGGATTTTGGGAAAAATGGGAAAATTGGGAAAATAGGGAAATTGGGGAAAATTGGGATTTGGGGAAAAATGGGGAAATTGGGAAAATGGGGAAATGGGGAAATTGGGAAAATTGGGGATTTTGGCAAAAATGGGGATATTGGGGATTTTGGGGAGATGGGGAAATTTGGAAAAATGGGGAAATTGGGATTTTGAGAAAAATGGGGAAATAGGGATATTGAGAAATGGGGAAATATGGCGTTTTTGGGGAAAATGGGGATTTTAGGAAAAATGGGAAAACTGGGAAAATGGGGAAATTGGGGAAAATTGGGATTTTGGGGAAAATGGGAAAATTGGGAAAATGGGAAAATTGGGATTTTGGGAAAAATGGGGAAATAGGAAAATTGAGAAAATGGGGAAATTGGGATTTTGGGAAAAATGGGGAAATTGAGAAAAATGCGGAAATTGGGATTTGGGGAAAAATGGGGAAATGGGGAAATTGGGTAAATGGGGATTTTTGTAAAAATGGGGAAATTGGGGAAATTGGGGAAAATGGGATTTTGGGAAAAATGGGGAAATTGGGGAAAATGGGAAAATGGGGGAAAATGCGGATTTTGGGAAAAATGGGGAGAAATGGGGAAATGGGGAAATGGGGGGAAAAGGGGAATTTGGGATTTTGAGAAAAAATTGGGAAATAGGGAAATTGAGAAAAATGGCGAGTTTGGGAAAAATGGGGATTTTAAGGAAATGGGGAAATTGGAAAAAATGGGGATTTTGGGAAAAATGGTGAAATTGGGAAAATTGGGGAAATTGGGGAAAACAAGGATTTTGCGGAAATTCTGAAAAATGGGGATTTTGGGAAAAATGGGGATTTTGGGAAAAATTGGGAAATTGGGAAAATTGGGGAAATTGGGGGAAATAAGGAATTTAGGGAAATTCGGAAAAATGGGGATTTTGGGGGAAATGGGGATTTTGGGAAAATGGGGAAATTGAGAATTTTGGGGAGATGGCAAATTGGGAAAAATGGGGAAATAGGGATTTTGGGGAAAATGGGGAAATTGGGAAAATTGGGAAAAATGGGGAAATTGGGGAAAATGGGGATTTTGGGGGAAATGGGGAAAATGGGGAAAATGGGGGAAATGGGAATAATGGGGATTTTGGGAAAATGGGAAAATGGGGAAATTGGGGAAAATTGGAATTTTGGGGAAAATGGGAAAATTGGGAAATTGAGAAAATGGGGAAATTGGGAAAAATGGGGATTTTGGGAAAATGGGGAAATTGGGGATCTAGGGGAGATGGGGAAATTTCCCCATTTTTCCCAAAATCCCCATTTTCCCAATTTCCCCATTCCTCCAAAATCCCCATTTTCCCCAAAATCCCCATTTTCCCCATTTTTCCCAATTTCCCCATTTTCCCAAAATCCCCATTATTTTTCCCCAAAATCCCCATTATTTTTCCCCCAAAATCCCAATATTTCCCAATTTCCTCATTTCCCCAATTTCCCCATTTTCCCATTTTTCTCAAAATCTACATTTTCCCAATTTCCACATTTCCCCATTTTTCCCAAAATCCCAATTTCCCCAATTTCTCCAATTTCACCAATTTCCCCAATTTCCCCATTTCTCTCCATTTCCCCATTTTTCCAAAAATCCCCATTTTCCCAATTTCCCCATTTTTCCCATAATCCTAATTTCCCCATTTTTCCCAATTTCCCCATCTCCCCTAAATCCCCATCTTTCCCACAATCCCAATTTTCACATTTTTTCCAATTTCCCCAAAATCCCCATCTCCCCAAAATCACCATTTTTCCGAATTTTTCCAAAATCCCCATTTCCCCAATTTCTCCAATTTTCGCAATTTCCCCATTTCTCCTCATTTCCCCATTTTTACCAAAAATCCCAATTTCCCCATTTCTCACCATTTTTCCCAAAATCCCCATTTCCCCCCATTTCCCCATTTTCCCAATTTCCCCAAAATCCCCATTTTTCCCAAAATCCCCATTTCCGCAAAATCCCCATTTTCCCCAAAATCGCCATTTTTCCCATTTTCCCCATTTTCTCAATTTCCCAATTTCCCCATTTTCCCAATTTCCCCAAAATCCCCATTTTTCCCAATTTCCCCATTTCCCCATTTTTCCCAAAATCCCCATTTCTGCAAAATCCCCATTTTCCCCAAAATCGCCATTTTTCCCAATTTCCCCAATTCCCCCAATTGCCCAATTTCCCGATTTTCCCCCAAATCCAAATTTTCCCCAATTTCCCCATTTTCCCAATTTCCCCATTTTTCCCAAAAATCGCCATATTTCCCCATTTTCTCAATTTCCCTATTTCCCCATTTTCCTCAAAATCCCAATTTCACCATTTTTCCCAATTTCCCCATTTCTCCCCATTTTTCCCAAAATCCCCATTTCCCCCCATTTCCCCATTCTCCCAATTTCCCCATTTTCCCATTTTGGGGAAAATGTAGAAATTGGGAAAAATGGGGAAATTGGGATTTTGGGGGAATGGGGAAATTGGGGAAAACGGGGATTTTGGGAGAAATGGGGAAATTGGGGAAAATGGGGAAAATTCGGATTTTGAGAAAAATGGGGAAATAGGGAAATTGAGAAAATGGGGAAATATGGTGATTTTTGGGAAAATGGGGATTTTGGGGAAAATGGGGAAATTGGGAAATTGGGGAAATTGGGGAAAATGGCGATTTTGGGGAAAATGGGGATTTTGGGGAAAATGGGGAAATTGGGATTTTAGGAAAATGGGGAAATTGGGAAAATGGGGAAAATGGGGCAATTGGGGAAAATGGGGAGAAATGGGGGAATGGGGAAATTGGGAAAAATGGGGAAATTGGGATTTCGAGAAGCGCTGTCACCTGCACAACCGTCGTTGCGCAAAGAAGCCGCTTCTTCGCCTGCGAGCGCCGCAGAGAGCGGCAGCTTCGTAAAGGTGAAGAAGGAAGCTGCAAAGAGAGGCATTGTTTCACAGCTATCAAACGGATTGAAAACACTGCCTTACCATGCTCCTGCCTTTTCCAATCACACGAGCATTCGATTGGAAGGTGTTTTGGAGAAATTTCTCTTTCTTCTTCCCATACGCTCTGCAGACCTCCCTGAAACATCTAGAAGGTAATGAGAGATGTTTTCTTTGCTGGAATAGTTTCTCCTTGCCAGTCATAGTGGAAAAGCTTTTTGCTAAGACGTAGACGAGAAGCGTCGCCAAAGACTTAGCTGCGAAGCTCCCCTATCTAAGCGCCGCTCCTGGGCGTCTATCTGCAGAAGCAGCCCTCAAGGAGAGCAATGTGACCGGCACAATCGTCTTTGGGCGAAGAATCCGCCTCTTCGCCTCTGGGAGCCGGAGAGAGCGGCATCTTCGTAATGGTGAAGAAGAAAGCTGCACAACACTGGAATTGTGTGCGCTGCTTGCAAACGAAAAAAAAACCAGTACCTTACCGTGCTCCTGCCTTTTCCAATCACATGAACATTCGATTGGAAGGTGTTTTGGACAACTTTCTTTTTCTTCTTGGAAACACTCTTCAGACTACCATGTTACGTCTAGAAGACGATGGGAGATGCTTTTTGTTCTGGCACAGTTCGTCCTTGTCAGACATCCTGGAAACGATTTTTGCTAAGATGTAGACGAGAAGAGACGCTAAAGACGAAATTGCGGAGCACCCCAGAGCTAAGCGTCTCTCCCGGCTGTCTTTCTGCTGAAGCCGCGCTCAGGAGAGCGCTGTCACCTGCACAACCGTCGTTGCGCAAAGAAGCCGCTTCTTCGCCTGCGAGCGCCGCAGAGAGCGGCAGCTTCGTAAAGGTGAAGAAGGAAGCTGCAAAGAGAGGCATTGTTTCACAGCTATCAAACGGATTGAAAACACTACCTTACCATGCTCCTGCCTTTTCCAATCACATGAACATTCGATTGGAAGGTGTTTTGGACAAATTTCTTTTTCTTCTTTTGAAACACTCTCTAGACCTCTTTGAAACATCTAGAAGGTAATGAGAGATGTTTTCTTTGCTGGAACAGTTTCTCCTTGCCAGTCATAGTGGAAAAGCTTTTTGCTAAGATGTAGATGAGAAGAGACGCTAAAGACGAAATTGCGGAGCACCCCGGAGCTAAGCATCTCTCCCAGCTGTCTTTCTGCTGAAGCCGCGCTCAGGAGAGCACTGTCACCTGCACAACCGTCGTTGCGCAGAGAAGCCGCTTCTTCGCCTGCGAGCGCCGGAGAGAGCGGCAGCTTCGTAAAGGTGAAGAAGGAAGCTGCAAAGAGTGGCATTGTTTCACAGCTATCAAACGGATTGAAAACACTACCTTACCATGCTCCTGCCTTTTCCAATCACATGAACATTTCATTCGAAGGTGTTTTGGGCATCTTTTTTTTCTTCTTGCAAACACTCTTCCGACTACCATGTAATTTCTAGAAGACGATGGGAGATGCTTTTGGTTCTGGCACAGTTTTCCTTGCCAGACATAATGGAAAAGCTTTTTGCTAAGATGTAGGCGAGAAGAGTCGCCCAAGACTTAGTTGCTAAGCTCCCCTATCTAAGCGCCGCTCCTGGGCGTCTATCTGCAGAAGCAGCCCTCAAGGAGAGCAATGTGACCGGCACAATCGTCTTTGGGCGAAGAAGCCGCCTCTTCGCCTCTGGGAGCCGGAGAGAGCGGTATCTTCGTAATGGTGAAGAAGAAAGCTGCACAACACTGGAATTGTGTGCGCGGCTTGCAAAGGAAAAAAAACAGTACCTTACCGTGCTCCTGCCTTTTCCAATCACACGAACATTCGATTGGAAGGTGTTTTGGACAACTTTCTTTTTCTTCTTGGAAACACTCTTCAGACCACCATGTTACTTCTAGAAGACGATGGGAGATGCTTTTGGTTCTGGAACAGTTCGTCCTCGCCAGACATCCTGGAAACGATTTTTGCTAAGATGTAGACGAGAAGAGACGCTAAAGACGAAATTGCGGAGCACCCCGGAGCTAAGCGTCTCTCCCGGCTGACTTTATGCTGAAGCCGCGCTCAGGAGAGCACTGTCACCTGCACAACCGTCGTTGCGCAAAGAAGCCGCTTCTTCGCCTGCGATCGCCGCAGAGAGCGGCAGCTTCGTAAAGGTGAAGAAGGAAGCTGCAAGGAGAGGCATTATTTCACAGCTATCAAACGGATTGAAATCACTGCCTTATCATGCTCCTGCCTTTTCCAATCACATGAGCATTCGATTGGAAGGTGTTTTGGAAAAATTTCTCTTTCTTCTTGGAAACACTCTTCAGACTACCATGTTACGTCTAAAAGACGATGGGAGATGCTTTTTGTTCTGGCACAGTTCGTCCTCGCCAGACATCCTGGAAACGATTTTTGCTAAGATGTAGACGAGAAGAGACTCTAAAGACAAAATTACGGTGCACCCCGGAGCTAAGCGTCTCTCCCGGCTGTCTTTCTGCTGAAGCCGCGCTCAGGAGAGCGCTGTCACCTGCACAACCGTCGTTGCGCAGAGAAGCCGCTTCTTCGCCTGCGAGCGCAGGAGAGAGCGGCAGCTTCGCAAAGGTGAAGAAGGAAGCTGCACAAGAGTGGCATTATTTCACAGCTCGCAAACGGATAGGAAACAGCATCTTAACACGGTGCTGCCTTTTCCAAACAGATGGGCATTTCATTCGAAGGTGTTTTGGGCATCTTTCTTTTTCTTCTTGCAAACACTCTTCCGATTACCATGTAATTTCTAGAAGACGATGGGAGATGCTTTTGGTTCTGGCACAGTTTTCCTTGCCAGACATAATGGAAAAGCTTTTTGCTAAGATGTAGACGAGAAGAGTCGCCAAAGACTTAGTTGCGAAGCTCCCCTATCTAAGCGCCGCTTTTGGGCGTCTATCTGCAGAAGCAGCCCTCAAGGAGAGCAATGTGACGGCACAATCGTCTTTGGGCGAAGAATCCGCCTCTTCGCCTCTGGGAGCCGGAGAGAGCGGCATCTTCGTAATGGTGAAGAAGAAAGCTGCACAACACTGGAATTGTGTGCGCTGCTTGCAAACGAAAAAAACCAGTACCTTACCGTGCTCCTGCCTTTTCAATCACACGAGCATTCGATTGGAAGGTGTTTTGGACAACTTTGTTTTTCTTCTTGGAAACACTCTTCAGACCACCATGTTACTTCTAGAAGACGATGGGAGATGCTTTGGTTCTGGCACAGTTTTCCTTGCCAGACATAATGGAAAAGCTTTTTGCTAAGATGTAGACGAGAAGAGTCGCCAAAGACTTAGTTGCGAAGCTCCCCTATCTAAGCGCCGCTCCTGGGCGTCTATCTGCAGAAGCAGCCCTCAAGGAGAGCAATGTGACCGGCACAATCGTCTTTGGGCGAAGAATCCGCCTCTTCGCCTCTGGGAGCCGTAGAGAGCGGTATCTTCGTAATGGTGAAGAAGAAAGCTGCACAACACTGGAATTGTGTGCGCTGCTTGCAAACAAAAAAAAAACCAGTACCTTACCGTGCTCCTGCCTTTTCCAATCACATGAACATTCAATTGGAAGGTGTTTTGGACAACTTTCTTTTTCTTCTTGGAAACACTCTTCAGACCACCATGTTACGTCTAGAAGACGATGGGAGATGCTTTTTCTTCTGGCACAGTTCGTCCTCGCCAGACATCCTGGAAACGATTTTTGCTAAGATGTAGACGAGAAGAGACGCTAAAGATGAAATTGCGGAGCACCCGGAGCTAAGCGTCTCTCCCGGCTGTCTTTCTGCTGAAGCCGCGCTCAGGAGAGCACTGTCACCTGCACAACCGTCGTTGCGCAAAGAAGCCGCTTCTTCGCCTGCGAGAGCCGCAGAGAGCGGCAGCTTCGTAAAGGTGAAGAAGGAAGCTGCACAAGAGAGGCATTGTTTCACAGCTATCAAACGGATTGAAAACACTACCTTACCATGCTCCTGCCTTTTCCAATCACATGAACATTCGATTGGAAGGTGTTTTGGAAAAATTACTTTTTCTTCTTTTTAAACACTCCCTAGACCTCCCTGAAACATCTAGAAGGTAATGAGAGATGTTTTCTTTGCTGGAACAGTTTCTCCTTGCCAGTCATAGTGGAAAAGCTTTTTGCTAAGATGTAGACGAGAAGAGACGCTAAAGACGAAAATGCAGGGCTCCCCGGAGCTAAGCGTCTCTCCCGGCTGTCTTTCTGCTGAAGCCGCGCTCAGGAGAGCGCTGTCACCTGCACAACCGTCGTTGCGCAAAGAAGCCGCTTCTTCGCCTGCGAGCGCCGCAGAGAGCGGCAGCTTCGTAAAGGTGAAGAAGGAAGCTGCACAAGAGTGGCATTATTTCAACGCTTGCAAACGGATAGGAAACAGTATCTTAACACGGTCCTGCCTTTTCCAAACAGATGGGCATTTCATTCGAATGTGTTTTGGGCATCTTTCTTTTTCTTCTTGCAAGCACTTATCAGACTACCATGTAATTTCTAGAAGACGATGGGAGATGCTTTTGGTTCTGGCACAGTTTTCCTTGCCAGACATAATGGAAAAGCTTTTTGCTAAGATGTAGACGAGAAGAGTCGCCAAAGACTTAGTTGCGAAGCTCCCCTATCTAAGCGCCGCTTTTGGGCGTCTATCTGCAGAAGCAGCCTCAAGGAGAGCAATGTGACCGGCACAATCGTCTTTGGGCGAAGAATCCGCCTCTTCGCCTCTGGGAGCCGGAGAGAGCGGCATCTTCGTAATGGTGAAGAAGAAAGCTGCACAACACTGGAATTGTGTGCGCGGCTTGCAAACGAAAAAAAACCAGTACCTTACCGTGCTCCTGCCTTTTCCAATCACACGAACATTCGATTGGAAGGTGTTTTGGACAACTTTCTTTTTCTTCTTGGAAACACTCTTCAGACCACCATGTTACTTCTAGAAGACGATGGGAGATGCTTTTTGTTCTGGCACAGTTCGTCCTTGCCAGACATCCTGGAAACGATTTTTGCTAAGATGTAGACGACAAGAGACGCTAAAGACGAAATTGCGGAGCACCCCGGAGCTAAGCGTCTCTCCGGCTGTCTTTCTGCTGAAGCCGCGCTCAGGAGAGCACTGTCACCTGCACAACCGTCGTTGCGCATAGAAGCCGCTTCTTCGCCTGCGATCGCCGCAGAGAGCGGCAGCTTCGTAAAGGTGAAGAAGGAAGCTGCAAAGAGAGGCATTGTTTCACAGCTATCAAACGGATTGAAAACACTACCTTACCATGCTCCTGCCTTTTCCAATCACATGAACATTCGATTGGAAGGTGTTTTGGACAAATTTCTTTTCTTCTTTTTAAACACTCTCTAGACCTCCGTGCAACTTCAAGAAGGCGAGGGGAGATGTTTTCTTTGCTGGAACAGTTTCTCCTTGCCAGTCTTAGTGGAAAAGCTTTTTGCTAAGATGTAGACGACAAGAGACGCTGAAGACGAAATTGCGGAGCTCCCGGACGTAAGCGTCTCTCCCGGCTGTCTTTCTGCTGAAGCCGCGCTCAGGAGAGCACTGTGACCGGCACAACCGTCTTTGGGCGAGGAAGCCGCTTCTTCCCCTCTGAGAGCCGGAGAGAGCGGCAGCTTCGTAATTGTGAAGAAGAAGCTGCACAACACTGGGATTGTGTGGGCACCTTGCATGTGGATAGAAAAACAGTACCTTACCAGGCTTCTGCCTTTTCCAATCACATGAACATTCGATTGGAAGGCGATTTGGACATTTTTGCTTTTCTTCTTGCCAAACAGTCAGCAGGCTTCCGTGCAACTTGTAGGGCACGATGGGAGATGTTTTTCTCTGCTGGCACAGTTTCCCCTTGCTAGACATAGTGGAACAGCTTTTGGTAAGATTTAGACGATAAGAGGCGCTAAAGACGAAGGTACGGTGCTCTCCGGCGCTAAGTGCTGCTCCCGTGGTCCTTATGACAGAAGCCGCGCTCCGGAGAGCACTGTGACCCGCCCGATCGTCTTTGCGCGACGAAGCCGCTCCTTCGCCTCCGGGAGCTTCAGAAAAGTAAATAAGGAAGCTGTACAACTCTGGGATTGTGTGCGCAGCTCGCCAACTGACAGAAAGCAGTGCCTTATTAAAAATCTTATAACAATCCTATTAAAAAATTCTATTAAAAATCCTATGGCAATCCCATAAAAACCCTCTAAAAATCCTCTAACAATCCTATTAACAATTCTATAATAATCCCATTAAATATCCTATAACAATCCTATTAAATCTTGTGAAAGTCCTATTGAAAATCCTATTAAATCCTATCAAAAATCCTATATAAAAATCCTATAACAATCCTATAACAATCCCATTAAAAAATCCCATTAACAACCCCATAGAAATCCTATGACAGTCCTATTAAAAAATCCTTTCATAATCCTGTAACAATCCTATTAAAAATCCTATAACAATCCTATTGAAAAATCTTATTAAAAATCCTAATAAATCCTATAACCATCCTATATAAAATTCCTATAACAATCCTATAGAAAATCCTATTAAGAATCATAGTTAAAATCCTATTAAAATCCTTATAAAAATTAAACAATCCTATTAAAAATCCTATTAAATTCCTATAACAACCTTATTAAAAATCTATTAAAATCCTGTATGAATTCTATAAAAATCCTAAAACAATCCTACAAAAAATCCTATAACAATCCTATTTAAAAATCGTATTAAAAATCCTATGGCAATCGAATTAAAAATCCTATAAGAATCCTCTAACAATCTTATTAAAAAATCCTATTAAAATCCTATAACAATCCTATTAAAAATCCTATTAAAATCCTATATAAATTCTATAAAAATCCTATAACAATCCTATTAAAAATCCCATTAAAAAATCCAATCTAAAAATCCTATTACATAGGATTATTATAATCCTCTAACAATCCGATTAAAAATCCTATTAAAATGCTATAACAATCCTATAAAAAAATCCTATTAAGAATCCTACAACAATCCTATAACAATCCTATCGACAAATCCTATAAAATCCTGTAACAGTCCTATTAAAAAATCCCATTTTAAAAATCCCATAAAAATGCTATTAAAAAATTAAACAATCCTATTAAAAATCCTATTAAAATTCCTTTACCAATCCTATTAAAAATCCTATAAAATCCTGCCCAAATCCCCCAGCCCCGGGTTTGGGGTTTGGTTTTTTGGGCTTTGGGGTTTTTGGGGTTTGGTGTTTGGGGTTAGGGATTTGGGGGTTGGGGTTTTGGGGTTGGGATTTTCAGGATTTGGGATTTTTGGATTTGGGGTTTTTGGGGTTTGGGATTTTTGGATTTGGGGTTTTTGGGTTTGGGATTTTCAGGATTTGGGGTTTTTGGGGTTTGGGTTTTTTGGGGGATTTGGGGTTTTTGGGGTTTGGGATTTGGGGCTGTTTGGGATTTGGGGTTTGGGATTGTGTGGATTTGGGGTTTGGGATTTTGGGGTTCGGGGTTTTTGAGGTTGGGATTTTCAGGATTTGGGGTTTGGGATTGGAGATTTTTGGGGTTGGGATTTTTGGGTTTGGTGATTTGGGGGTTTGGGGTTTTTGGGGTTTGGGATTTTCAGGATTTGTGATTTTCGAATTTGGGGGTTGGGATTTGGTGTTTTTGGGGTTCGGGACTTTTGGGGGATTTGAAGTTTTGTGGGTCTGGGATTTTGTGGGTTTGGGATTTGGGGTTTGGGGATTTTGGGGTTTGGGATTTTGTGGATTTGGGATTTTTAGGGGTTTGGGATTTGGGGTTTGGGATTTGGGGCTGTTTGGGATTTTCAGGATTTGGGGATTTGTGGATTTGGTGTTTTGGGGTTTGGGATTTTTAGGGGATTTGGAGTTTTGTGGGTTTGGGATTTGGGGTTTGGAGTTTTTGGGGTTTGGGATTTTCAGGATTTGGGGTTTTGTGGATTTGGGGTTGGGGTTTTTGGGTTTGGGATTTTTGGGGTTTGGGATTTGGGGTTTTTGGGGTTTGGAATTTTGTGTTTGGGGTTTTTGGGGTTTGGATTTTTGGGTTTGGGATTTTGGGGCTGTTTGGATATTCAGGTTTTGGGGTTTTGTGGATTTGGGGTTTGGGGGGTTTGGGATTTGGGGTTTGGATTTTTGGGATTTGAGGTTCTGGATTTTGTGGTTTTGGTATTTAGGGGTGTTTGGGGTTTGGGATTTTTGGGTTTGGGATTTTTAGGATTTGAGGCTTTGGGATTTTGGGGTTTGGGGTTTTGGGCTGTTTGGGGATTTGGGGTTTTGGGGTTTGGGATTTTCAGGATTTGGGGTTTGGGGTGTTTGGGGTTAGGGATTTTTGGGGGTGGATTTTGGGGTGGATTTGGGGGATTTTAGGGGTGAATTTGGGGAAGATTTTGGGGTTTTTGGGTGGGGATTTTGGGGAGATTTTGGGAATTTTGGGTTTTTTTTGAGGTGGATTTTGTGGAAGATTTTGGGGGTTTTTAGGGGGATTTTGGGGTTTTTGGGGGTGGAACTTTGGGATTTTGGGGTTTTTTGGGGGATTTGGGCAAGATTTTGGGGGGATTTGGGGGATTTTTGTGAAGAGTTTTTGGAGGCTCTTGGAGCTTTTTGTGGTGGATTTTTTGGCATTTTTGGAGGCAAAAACCAGCAAAAAATTAGAAATTAAATAAAATTTATTGGCCCAACAAAGCCAGGAACTTCTCAGGGTAAATGTGGAAATTTTGGGGGTGGGATTTTTTGGGATAGATTTGGGGCAATTTTGGATTGCATTTTTGGGGATTTTGGGGGATTTTGGAGGTGGATTTTGGGGGAATTTGGGGATTTTTCTGGGGTGGATTTTGGGGGATTTTCAGGAGGATTTGGGGTTTATTTTGGGAGGATTTTCCAGGGGGGATTAGGGGGATTTTTCAGTGGATTTGGGGCTTTTTTTGTGGAGGATATTTGAAGACAAAACCCACCAAAAATTAGAAATTAAATAAAATTTATTGGTCCAACAAAGCCAGGAACTTCTTGGGGTAAATGTAGAAATTTTTAGGGGTGGGATGGGGATTTTTTGGGGTGGATTTTGGGCGGTTTTGGGGTCAGCTGCACTTGCAGGCGCTGACTACCATCCCCGAGAGCTGCTCCACGCGTGCCTTGCGCCCCACGTAGTAAACGATGGGCAGCGGCTCCAGGCTCTGTGGGACGCAGCACGGTGCGGCCGAGGCGCCGGGGTTGTGCAGGTTGTACAGGGCCAGCACCTGGGGAGGAAAAATGGGAATTTGGGGGGAAAATGGAACAAAAATGCAGAGAAATGGACCCAAAATTCAGCCACAATACGCTGAAAAAGAGCCTTGGAAATGCAAATGTGATATATCCAAAATGGCTGCAAAATACACCCCAAAATACATTCCGAAATGACCTCAAAATACTCTCAAAATACAGCACAAATGCAGCCCAAAATAGCCCCAAAATACACCCTAAATACCCCCAAAATACTCTCAAAATACACCCCAAAACTACCCCAAAATACCCTCAAAATACACCCTAAATACATCCTAAAATAACCCCAATGAACACCGCAAATACACCCAAAATAACCCCAAAATACTCCCAAAATCCATCCTAAAATTACTGCAAAACGAGCCTGAAATACGCTGCAAAATAGACCCAAAATGACCCCAAAATGCACCGAAAAATGGACCCAAAATGGAACAAAAATAACCCAAAAATGGACCCACAATGGACCCAAAATGAACACAAAATGGACCCAAAATATCCCCAAAAATGCGCCCAAAATGGACCCAAATTATCCCCAAAATGGACACAAAATGGACCCAAAATGGACCCAAAATGCCCCAAACCCCCTGGGCTGTGCAGGTTGTACAGGGCCAGCACCTGGGAGGGAAAAATGGGGAATTTGGGGGGAAAATGGAACAAAAATGCTGAGAAATGGTCCCAAAATTCAGCCAGAATACACTGAAAATAAGCTCACTTAAAATAAACCAGAATACGCTTCAGATATGTCCCAAAACAACCCCAAAATCCATCCCTAAATATGCCCCAAATACACCAAAATACTCCCAAAATCCACCACAAAATAACCAGAAAAATAACCACAAAACAACCCAAGATACACCAAAATACGCTCAAAATAAACCCAAAATACACCACAAATACGCCTGAAAACAACCCCAGAAATACACCCCAAATACACCAAAATACCTTCAAAATACACCTCAAAATGCCTTCAAGACATACCAAAAATTTCTGCCAAATACATCCTAAAATACACCACAAAATAGCCCCAAAATGACCCCAAAATACTCTCAAAATACACTCAAAATACAGCCCCAAATAAAGCCCCAAATACACCCAAAATTCTCTCAAAATCCATCCTAAAATAACCCCAAAATGAGCTGAAATACACTGCAAAATGGACCCAAAATATCTCCAAAATATCCTCAAAAATGGACCCAAAATATCCCCGGATTGCATCCAAAAAATGACCCAAAATGGACCCAAAATGCCCCAAACCCCCTGGGCTGTGCAGGTTGTACAGGGCCAGAACCTGGGGGCAGAAAAATGGGGAATTTGGGGGGAAAATGGACCCAAAATGCAGGAAAATGGACCCAAAATTCAGCCAGAATAGACTGAAAAGGAGCCTCGGAAATGCAGCTGAGATATGGCCAAAATATCTGAAAAATATGTCCCAAAATTGCCCCAAAATGAGCCAAAATACACCCAAAAATACACCCAAAATACAGCACAAAATAACCCCAAATACACCAAAGTACCATCAAAATGCACCTCAAAATGCCTTCAAAATAGACCAAAAATTTCTGCAAAATACATCCTAAAATACACCACAAAATAAGCCCAAAATACACCCAAAATATCTACAAAATCCATCCTAAAATTACCCCAAAATGAGTCTGAAATTCGCTGCAAAATGGACCCAAAATATCTCCAAAATATCCTCAAAACTGGACCCAAAATGGACCCAAAATATCCCCAAAAATGGACCCAAAATAACCCAAAAATGGACCCCAAAAAGTCCCAAAATGGACCCAAAATATCCCCAAAAAGCATCCAAAAATGGACCCAAAATGGACCCAAAATATCCCAGAAATGGACCCAAAATGGACCCAAAATATCCCAGAAATGGACCCAAAATGGACCCAAATATCCCAGAAATGGACCCAAAATGGACGCAAAATATCCCCAGATTGCATCAAAAAATGACCCAAAATGGCCCAAAATGCCCCAAACTCCCCGGGCTGTGCAGGTTGTACAGGGCCAGCACCTGGGGCAGAAAAATGGGAATTTGGGATGAAAATGGAACCAAAATGCAGCAAAATGGACCCAAAATTCAGCAAAAGATGACCCCAAAATATGCCCAGAATGAATCCAAATATGGACCCAAAATGAAGGGAAATGGACCCAAAATACACCAGGAAGGAGCCTCGGAAATGCAGATGTGATAGAGCCAAAATAGAGCAGAAATTCATGTCCCAGAATAACCCCAAAATGCATCCTAAAATATGCCCCAAATACACCAAAATACACCACAAAATAACCCCAAAATGAGCCTGAAATAGCTGCAAAACACATCCTAAAATAACCACAAAATAGCCCCAAAATACACCCAAAACCAGCCCAAAATATGTCCCAAATACACCCAAAAATACACCAGAAAATACCCCCAAATACACCACAAAATGACCCCAAAATACTCTCAAAACACACCTCCAATACACTCAAAATACATCCCCAAATGCACCCAAAATACTCTCAAAATGACTCCAAAATTCACAAAAATATCCTCAAAATACACCACAAAATAACCCCAAAATAAGACAAAAACGACCACAAAATATCCCTAAAATGCATCCAAAAATGGCCCCAAAATGGCCCAAAAATGGACCTAAAAATGGTCCCAACATTGTCCCCAAAATGCATCAAAAATGCCCAAAATTGGATCCAAAACTGGGCCCAAAATGGCCCCAAAATGCTCCAAAAAAGGACCCAAAATAATCCCTAAATATCCCCAGAAATGACCCAAAATGGCCCCAAAATGGACCCAAAACTGGACCTAAAAATGTCCCAAATGGCGACAAAATGCCCCAAAGTGGACCTAAAAATGGACCCAAAATGCCCCAAAATTGGCCCCAAAAATGGACCCCAAAATGCCCCAAAATTGGCCCCAAAAATGGACCCAAAATGCCCCAAAATGGACCCAAAAATGTTCCAAAAATGGAACCAAAAAGCCCCAAAATGGACACAAAAATGGACTCAAAATGTCCCAAAATTGACACAAAATACCCCAAAAATTGATTCAAAAAATGTCCCAAAATGGACTAAAAAATTGACTCAAAAATGGATCCAAAACTGGACCCAAAATACCCCCCAATTGGACCCAAACTGCCCAAAATTGGCCCCAAAAATGGACCCAAAATGCCCCAAAATGGACACAAAAAATGTTCCAAAAATGGACCCAAAATGGACACAAAAAAGTCCCAAAATGGACCCAAAATGCCCCAAAAATGGACCCAAAAAATGTCCAAAATGGACCCAAAATGCCCCAAAAATTGACCCAAAAATGGTCCCAAAACATCCCCAAAATTTGCCCCAAAATGCTCCAAAAATGGACCCAAAAAGGACCCAAAATAATCCCAAAATATCCCCAGAATTGACCCAAAAATGGCCCCAAAATGCTCCAAAAATGAACAAAAATGTCCAAAAAATTGACCCAAAATGCTCCAAAATGAACATAAAAATGGACTCAAAATGTCCCAAAATGGACCCAGAAAAATGGACTCAAAATGTCCCAAAATGGACCCAGAAACTGACCCAAAATGCCACAAAAATGGACCCCAAAAATATCCCAAAAATGGACCCCAAAAGCCCCAAAATGGACCCAAAAAAGTCCAAAAATGGTCCAAAATGCCCCAAAAATGGACCCAAAATGGACACAAAAATGGACTAAAAAATGGATCCAAAACTGGACCCAAAATGCCCCAAAAATGGACCCAAAATGGGCACAAAATGACCCCAAAATGCTCCCAAAATGGACCCAAAATAATCCCAAAATATCTCCAGAATTGACCCAAAAATGGCCCCAAAATGGACCCAAATTATATCCAAAAAATGGACCCAAAAATTGCCCCGAAATAACCTCAAAATGCCCCAAAAATTGACCCAAAATAACCTCAAAATGCCCCAAAAAATTGCCCCAAAATAACCTCAAAATGCCCCAAAAATTGCCCCAAAATAACCTCAAAATGCCCCAAAAAATTGCCCCAAAATAACCTCAAAATGCCCCAAAAATTGCCCCAAAATAACCTCAAAATGCCCCAAAAATTGCCCAAAATAACCTCAAAATGCCCCAAAAATTGCCCCAAAATAACCTCAAAATGCCCCCAAAATTGCCCCAAAATAACCTCAAAATGCCCCAAAAAATTGCCCCAAAATAACCTCAAAATGCCCCAAAAATTGCCCCAAAATAACCTCAAAATGCCCCAAAAATTGCCCCAAAATAACCTCAAAATGCCCCAAAAATTGCCCAAAATAACCTCAAAATGCCCCCAAAAATTGCCCCAAAATAACCTCAAAATGCCCCAAAAATTGCCCCAAAATAACCTCAAAATGCCCCCAAAATTGCCCCAAAATAACCTCAAAATGCCCCAAAAATTGACCCAAAATTCCCCAAACTCCCCCCAGGACCCTCTGGGACCCCTCAGGACCCCCCCAAAATCCTCCCCAAACACCCCCAGGACCCCTCAGGACCCCCCTAAATCGCTCCCAAATTCCCCTAAACCCACCCAGGACCCCCAAATGCCCCCCAAGACCCTCTGGACCCCCAAGGGCCCCCACAAACCCCCATTTATCACCCCGGGACCCCCAAAATCCTCCCAAACCCTCCCAGGATCCCCCAAACTTTGCCCAGATCCTCCCAGGTCACCCCAAACTCCCACCCAAATCCCACCCAGACCCCCCCAAACTCCCACCCAAATCCCACCCAGACCCCCCAAACTCCCACCCAAATCCCACCCAAACACCCCCAAACACCCCCAAATCCCACCCAAATCCCACCCAGACCCCCCAAATCCCACCCAAATCCCACCCAGACCCCCCCAAATCCCGCCCAAACACCCCCAAATCCCGCCAAATCCCACCCAAACACCCCCAAACACCCCCAAACACCCCAAATCCCACCCAAATCCCACCCAGACCCCCCCAAATCCCGCCCAAACACCCCCAAAACACCCCCAAATCCCACCCAGACCCCCCCAAATCCCACCCAGACACCCCCAAACACCCCCAAATCCCACCCAAATCCCACCCAGACCCCCCCAAATCCTGCCCAAACCCCCCAAACGCCCTCCAGGACCCTCTGGGGCCCCAAGGACCCCCCAAACTCCCCCCAAGATGCCCCAAATCCCCCTCAGGACCCACAAATGCCCCTCAAGACCTTCTGGGACCCCCTAGGGCCCCCACAAATCCTCATTTATCACCCTGGGACCCCCAAATCCTCCCCAAACCCCCCTCAAACCCTCCCAAACCCACCCAGGACCCCCCAAATCCCCTCAGGACACACTGATGCCCTTCCAGGACCCCCGGGGACCCCCCAAACAGCCCCAAATCCCACCCAGGACCCCCCAAATCCCCCTCAGGACCCACGGATGCCCCTCTAGGACCCCCAGGGATCCCCCAAACCCCCCGAAATCCCACCCAAACACCCCAGGACCCCCAAATCCCACCCAGACAACCCCAAACACCCCCAAACATCCCCAAATCCCCCCCAAATGACCCCCTAAACACCCCCAGGACTCCCCAAATCCTCCCCAAACCCCCCTAAATGCCCCCAAACGCCCTCCAGGACTCTCTGGGACCCCCAAGGACGCCCTCAAATGCCCCCAAACACACCCCGGATCCTCTGGGACCCCCAAAATCCTCCCCAAATCCCCCTCAAAACCCCTCCCAGGACACTCTGGGACCCCCACCTAACACCCCAAGGTCCCCCTCAAATGCCCTCCAGGATGCGCCAGGACCCCCAAAGTCCCTTCAAATCCCCTGAAACCCTTCCAGGACACCCCAAACTCCCCCCAGGATCCCCCAAATCCCACCCAAACACCCCCAAATCCACCCAAATCCCACCCAAACACCCCAAAACCCCTCCCAGAACCCTCTGGGACCCCAAAGGACCCCCTCAAATCCCCTCCAGGATGCTCTGGGACCCCCCCAAGACACTGCAAGGACTCCCTCAAATCCCCATTTATCACCCTGGACCCCCCAAAATCCTCCCCAAACACCTCCAGGGCCACCTGGGACCCCCAAAATCCTCCCAAAATCCCCCAAAACCCCTCCAGAACTCCCTCAAATCCCCCCAAATCCTCCCCAAACGCCCTGTTATTCACTCAGGGAGGGCTGGGGAGCCTCAGGGACCCCCCCAAACCCCCGTGGGACCCCCCCCAAATGCCCACCTTGGTGTGGTGGGTGTCGGCGCTCCAGATGTAGGAGCAGGGCCCCGAACCCTTCCAGGATTCCCCAAACTCCCCCCAGGATCCCCCAAATCCCACCCAAACACCCCCAAATCCCACCCAAATCCCACCCAAACACCCCCAAATCCCACCCAAACACCCCCAAATCCCACCCAAACACCCCCAAACACCCCCAAATCCCACCCAACACCCCCAAATCCCACCCAGACCCCCCCAAATCCCACCCAAACACCCCCAAATCCCACCCAAATCCCACCCAGACCCCCCCAAATCCCACCCGGACCCCCCAAATCCCACCCAAACACCCCCAAACACCCCCAAATTCCACCCAGACCCCCCCAAATCATGCCCAAACACCCCCAAACACCCCAAATCCCACCCAAACACCCCCAAACACCCCCAAATCCCACCCAAATCCCACCCAAACACCCCCAAATCCCACCCAGACCCCCCCAAATCCCACCCAGACCCCCCCAAATCCCACCCAAACACCCCAAATCCCACCCAAATCCCACCCAGACGCCCCCAAATCCCACCCAAACACCCCCAAATCCCACCAAATCCCACCCAAACACCCCAAAACCCCTCCCAGGACCCTCTGGGACCCCAAAGGACCCCCCCCAAATGCCCACCTTGGTGTGGTGGGTGTCGGCGCTCCAGATGTAGGAGCAGGGCCCCCCGCAGAAGTTGGCCATGTACCCCCGGGGCTCGTGGATCCACTTCCACTCCAGGTCCCGGCGGAAATCGATGTACAAGGGACGGACACAGCAGCTCTGCTCCTCGGGGCTGCCACATTTGGGGGTCCCAGGGTCAGAAATGGGGGTTTGGGGGGCATTTGGGGGGGTCTCAGGGTGATAAATGGGGATTTGGGGAAATCTGGGGCGCTTTAAGGGGGATTCAGGGCGTCCCAGGGGGTCCCCAGCTCTCCCTGAGTGAATAATGGCAGGTTTGGGAGGATTTGGGGGGTCCCAGGGTCAGAAATGGGGATTTGGGGGGAATTTGGGGGGTCCCAGGGGGTCCCAGCTCTCCCTGAGTGAATAAGGAAGGTTTGGGGAGGATTTGGGGGGTCCCAGGGTCAGAAATGGGGATTTGGGGGGAATTTGGGGGGTCCCAGGGGGTCCCCAGCTCTCCCTGAGTGAATAATGGCAGGTTTA